>NC_135804.1:89892714-90145274 GCF_964213995.1 Mustelus asterias
TGAAAGTGGCTTCTGGAGAACATCTTTCTCGCTGATGCTCAAAGCATTTGATGCAAATGTATTTGTGCAGTATTTGATTCTGGTGCATTTGTAAACCGTGATGGATTGTTGACAGCAGCGTATGGTTTCCCGACTTGTGCAACAAGAAAATATGTACAGACAGCATTATTAAACATTATCATTATCTGGCTGCTTGCAAATCTGCCCGCAGATGTATTCTGAAGCTGTGTTTTTCAGAAATGTACCAAACAAGTTGCCACACTCTTCTCAGTGAACTGAAATAATTGGAAATGTGATTGAAAACTGGAATCTCTCAAATCTGTAATAATCCCAGCTCAAAATGTCATAATGAAAACCGCCTCCACAGCGTTGTTTTAATTTTCACCATTAATTCTTGGACCTGTTAATGTATCACTGCAGCAGGTTTGGAAATAGATTTATAAGTTATGTTTCCACAGATGGTCCGGTGGCAGAGAGTGATCCATATTTATGCTGTAAGTATTAAACAGCTTCTTCAAACTGTTGAACATTAGTACAGAAAACAGGCATTTGTGTGGGTGTGGAACTCTGACAGAGCATGCATTGAGATAGAAGCACAGAAACACTGAATTTTTACAGTGCAGAGGAGGCCATTCAGCCAATCGAGTTTGCACTGGTTCTCTGAAAGAACATTCTACTTAATCCCACTTCCCTGCCTTAATCCCATAACCTTGCACATTGTTTCTTTTCTACTTGTTTGCCCTATCGATTGACATGTCTATGTCCTTTTGAAGCTCACGCTGACCCTCATCGCAGTTGACACCTTTTCCAATCTTTGTATTATCTGAAAATTTTGAAATCACACTCTGACCACCATAGTCTCGGTCATTAATATATATCAGGACGAGCAAGTGTCTGAGGAACTCCACCACAAACTTTCCTACAATCTGAAAAAAAAACAACTCTTCATCACTATTCTCTGTTTCTTGTCCAAGTCATGATGTGGAGATGCCGGCGTTGGACTGGGGTAAACACAGTAAGAAGTTTAACAACACCAGGTTAAAGTCCAACAGGTTTATTTGGTAGCAAAAGCCACACAAGCTTTCGAGGCTCTGAGCCCCTTCTTCAGGTGAGTGGGAATTCTGTTCACAAACAGAACTTATAAGACACAGACTCAATTTACATGAATAATGGTTGGAATGCGAATACTTACAACTAATCCAGTCTTTAAGAAACAAAACAATGGGAGTGGAGAGAGCATCAAGACAGGCTAAAAAGATGTGTATTGTCTCCAGACAAGACAGCCAGTGAAACTCTGCAGGTCCACGCAACTGTGGGAGTTACAAATAGTGTGACATAAATTCTGATTCTAGGATCGCATGATAAAGACTCAGGAGGAAAAAAGCAGAAATATTTATGTGAAATAGTGTGACATAAACCCAATATCCCGGTTGAGGCCGTCCTTGTGTGTGCGGAACCTGGCTATCAGTTTCTGCTCCGCGACTCTGCGGTCACTTCAGCGGTCACGGGCATTCGGCCTCTGATATTCGGGTAAGCGTTCTCCAAGGCGGCCTTCGCGACACACGACAGCGCAGAGTCGCGGAGCAGAAACTGATAGCCAGGTTCCGCACACACAAGGACGGCCTCAACCGGGATATTGGGTTTATGTCACACTATTTCACATAAATATTTCTGCTTTTTTCCTCCTGAGTCTTTATCATGCGATCCTAGAATCAGAATTTATGTCACACTATTTGTAACTCCCACAGTTGCGTGGACCTGCAGAGTTTCACTGGCTGTCTTGTCTGGAGACAATACACATCTTTTTAGCCTGTCTTGATGCTCTCTCCACTCCCATTGTTTTGTTTCTTAAAGACTGGATTAGTTGTAAGTATTCGCATTCCAACCATTATTCATGTAAATTGAGTCTGTGTCTTATAAGTTCTGTTTGTGAACAGAATTCCCACTCACCTGAAGAAGGGGCTCAGAGCCTCGAAAGCTTGTGTGGCTTTTGCTACCAAATAAACCTGTTGGACTTTAACCTGGTGTTGTTAAACTTCTTACTGTCTTGTCCAAGTGCCCACTCTCATCTTATTTCATGAGCTGGAATTTTTTGTAGCACCATATCAAATCCCTTTTGAAAATCCAAATATACTACATCGACAGCATTTCCCTTATCAACCTCCTATGTTACCTCCTGAAAAAATTCCAGCAACTTAGTTAAACACGATGAATCCATGTTGGCTTTCATTAATTACCCTGCACTTGTCCAACCCGTGGAATCCCGCTCTCTTCCTCCGCTGCATAATGGGGTCCCAGTTTGTCTGAACAACTGCTGCTTTATGGGCTATCCCTCTCCAAACTCCTGCTGCTTTTCAGGAAAACAATACCAATGATGAGGTGAAGGCAAACACAGTGGTTAGCACTGCTTCGTCACAGCGCCAGGGACCCGGGTTCGATTCCCGGCTTGGGTCACTGTCTGTGTGGAGTTTGCACATTCTACCCGTGTATACGTAGGTTTTCTCCGGGTGCTCCGGTTTCCTACCACAGCCTGAAAGACATGCTGGTTAGGTGCATTGGCCCGAACAGGCGCCGCTATGTGGCGATAACGGGAATCTCACAGTAACTACATTGCAGTGACTAATAAAAAAAAACCTTAAATATTTTTCTTTATTGTAGATAAATCCACTGGTCTGTGTACAATGCTATGATATCCTGGGTCTATATCATCTGTCACTGGTTGAAGGAATACATAAGCATATCTGTGATTGGCGGATGATCTCCATACCAACATAATAGCCTTTTTACAGATTTTCTGAGCTTGAATGGTTCCTGGTTTTCACTACAAGCTGAAATCAGAGTTGCAGAAACAGATCGCAGAGATAAGAAGAGATTTAAAAGGGATTTAAATAGGAGGATCAGAGTTTTAAATCCACAGCATTCGGGGGTCCAGGAACCAATGTAGATAATTAAGAATGAGAGTGATGGATGAGCAGAACTTGGTGCAGAATTTGGGCAGCAGAGGTTTGAAAATGTTGAAGATTAAGGAAGGTGGACAAATGGAAGTTAGCCGGAAAGTATGCGAATAACTAGACTGGGTTTGATGAGTATGTGGATAGGCATTTCATCAGAAGATGGGCTGGGGCAGAGATGGAGGCTGGCTATCTTACAGAAATGGAAGGAGGCAGTCTGAGTGGTTGGAAAGGATATAGTGTCAAAAGGTGAGCTTGGTGTTGAACAGGAAGCACATGAGCATTCTGGTTTCACTGGTGACAGTGTCTTGGGGTGGGGGCTGGTGGGGGTGGGGTGGCGTGTGGCGATGGTGACAATTTGTGGCAGCTCATCCAAGGTTTGGTGTGAGACATGTAGTTTAACAGTCTAGAGATGATGCAGGGGTCAACCTGGTGTTTGAGCAAGGCGGGATGCAAATTGAGTGATCAGCAATTTGGTGGGAATGGGGTTGAGGGAAAAGGAGTGGGTCCCATGGACAAGGTGAATTCAGAGATGGCATGAGAGCTGGGAGATTGGAGAGAAACTAGAGAAAGACACAGCTTCAGAGCTTGGGAAGGTCATTATGGAATTTTAACTTGATAGGTAAGGAAAACAGGACAGATGTGGCAAAGAAATCCTTTTGCTCTTCTCAACTGTCGTACCTTTGTCCAGAACATATAAATTCAGGTGATGTGTGAGCAGCACTGAGTGTGACTTTGGACAGAGTGTGGAGGTTTGGTGGGAAGAGGGAGTTTGGAGAGCCGGAGAGAACGATACTCCTCTGTTTTTCTTTTTCATCCGGCAGGAATTAGTTTCTGCTGTTTTACAGGGAGGAGGTGAGCTGCTGATGAGTACCTGGTGAATATCCAGTAAGCGGTCAAGGTCTATTTTCCAAAGGTTTAAATTTATCCTGCAGTTTGTGATAAGATTGATTAATATCAAAAAGAGAATAAATAAATTAATCAATTAGTTAACGCTGATAAGTATTGCAGGACAGGTGATGTGCCAAGGCTGCAGCATGTGGGAGTTCATGGATACTGGTGTCATCTAGGACAAGCACATCTGCAGTAAGTTTCTGCAGCTTGAGGAGTTTCGGCTCAGAGTCATTGAGCTGGAGTCTGAGCTGTGGACACTGCAACACATCAGCGAGGGTGAGAGTTACCTGGACAAGTGGTGGTCACACCCCTCTAGCTAGAATCTTACACTTTGGAAAGTGGTCAGGGACAGGAGAGTGTGACTACGGCTGAGACAGGTAAGGGGACTCATGTGGTAAACCACTGTTAGGTTATTACCTGTATATGTGATATGCCTGGACACATCCCTGCCGGCCCTACCCGAGACTCCTCTCCCCCTGCCTCAGTCTGGACCAGCTTTGATCTTTTAACCGTGTCTCTGTAATGGCTACAGAAGTATACCATTAATCTCAATCTGTGCCATTAATTCATTTATTTTGTGCTGAATACTATGTGCATTTACGTAAAGAGGCATCAATTTTGCCTTTTTACAATTTTCTCTTTTTGATCCTCACCCCCCTGCCTCAGTCTGGACCAGTTCATTGGCATGGGCGTGCTCCAAGTCTTTTGCTAATAAAAGCCTATTTGTTCTTGCATACAAACTAGTCTTTGCTCGATTGATGGTGCATCAACTCAGAGGGCAGGAGTACAGGAATGTCAGCCTCTGCAATCATCCAACAGGTTTGAGGTTCTTTCAGCTTGTTTGGATGAGAGTTGGCGGGAGGGGGGGTGGGGGGAGGGGGGGGGTGCTGCAGGGTGGATGAGCTGACTGACTATGGTACTGAGGTACAAGAAGCAATTCAAGTGGAGGGAGCACATTAGGTAATGGTAGCGGGGAACAGTATAATGAGGAGGATTGATACCATTCTCTGCAGCAAGGAGCGAGTGTCCAGACAGCTGTGTTGCCTGCCCAGTACCAGGGTTTGGGACATCTGCTGCAGGCTGGAGAGCAACTTGCAGTGGGAGGGGAAGGATCCCATTGTCATGGTCCATGTAGGTACCAACGACACAGGTAGCATGAAGTTAGGGATTCTGCAGAACGTTTGTGGAGCTTGGCGCTAAATTAAACCACAGAACACCCATCTCTGGATTATTACCTGAGTCACGTGCAAATTGGCAGAGGGTACATAAAATTGGAGAGATGAACATGGCTCAAGGACTGGTGGGGAGAAGTGGGTTTTGGTTTGTGGGGCATTGACATCTGTATTGGAGAAAGTGGGGCTGTACCATGCTGGGACCAGTGTTCTTGCAAAGCTCAAAACTAGGGAAGTTGAGAAGAATTTAAACTAAGGCAGAGAGAGTGGGGCTGGTGATTCTGGAGAGCGGATATTTAGGCTTACAAAACAAAAGGATATGGCAGCATCGAAATGCAACTATTTAGCTAATGATACCCAGAATGTGACAGGAAGGTACAGAGTATACAAACATAAAAAAAGCAGCAAATAAGATCAAAAAGAGAAAATTGTAAAAAGGCAAAATTGATGCCTCTTTACGTAAATGCACATAGTATTCAGCACAAAATAAATGAATTAATGGCACAGATTGAGATTAATGGTATACTTCTGTAGCCATTACAGAGACACGATTAAAAGATCAAAGCTGGGAATTAAATATTCAGGGGTATGTGACTTTTTGTAAGGACAGGCAGGAAGGAAAGGCTTTTGGGTAATTTTGTTTGTACAAAGAGATGCAATAAGTATGACAACAAGACATGATCTTGGATCAGAAGCTGTAGAACCAATATAGGTCGAGGTAAGAAATAATATGGGGAAGAAGACACTGGTGGGAATAATCTATAGGCCTCCTAACAGTTTTATATACTGTAGGATGGAGGATAAATCAGGAGATAATGAGGGCTTGTAAAAAAGACAGTACTTTAATCATGGTGACTTTAATCTTCATGTAGATTTGGAAAATCAAATTGGCAGAGGTAGCCAAGAGGAAGAATTCATAGAGTGTATTCAGGACAGTTTCCGAGACCAACATGTTGTGGATCCAACCAGGTGTCAGGCTAATTTGGAAATCATAATGTGTAATAAGGCCAGATTAATAAACAACCTCAGAGTAAAAGATCCCTGAGGAATTAATGAACATACCATGATTGAATTTAACCTTCAGTTTGAGAGAGAGAAACTTGGGTCAGAAGCAACTTTGCCAAACTTAAATAATGGTAATTACAAAGGAATGAGGGCAGAGTTGGTATACAGTGAAAAGTATTGTTTCTTGCACACTATACAGTCTAAATATACCGTACATAGAGAAGGAAAGGAGAAGGTGTAATGTTACAGTCATAGCTGGGGTATTGAGAAAGAACAATTTAATACATGGTAGGTCCATTCAAAAGTCTGATGGCAGCAGGGAAGAAGCTGTTCTTGAGTTGGTTGGTACGTGATCTCAGACTTTTGTATCTTTTTCCCGACGGAAGAAGGTGTAAGAGAGAATGTCCAGGGTGTGTTTGGTCTTTGATTATGCTGGCTGCTTTTCTGAGGCAGCGGGAAGTGTAGACAGAGCCAATGGGTGGAAGGCTGGTTTGAAGGATGGACTGGGTTTCATTCACGACACTTTGTATTTTCTTGTGGTCTTGGACAGCGCAGGAGCCAAAGCAAGCTGTGATACAACCAGAAAGAATGCTTTCTGGTGCATCTGTAAAAGCTGGTAAGGGTCGTAACAGACATACCAAATTTCCTTAGTCGCCTGAGAAAGTAGAGGCGTTGGTGGGCTTTCTTAACTATAAGGTCGGCATGGAGGGACTAGGACAGGTTGTTGGTGATCTGGACACCTAAAAACTTGAAGCTCTCGACCACTTTCACTTCATCCCCCTGTAGACAGGGGCATGTTCTCAATGACAATCTCCTTTTTTTGTTGACACTGGGGGGAGAGATTATTGTTGTCGCACCAGTTCACCAGATTCTCTCTCTCTCCTGTAATCCATCTCATCATTGTTTGAGATCCAACCCACTATGGTGGTGTCATCAGCAAACTTGAAAATCGAATTGGAGGGGAATTTGGCCACACAGCCAGAAGTGTATAAGGAGTATAGTAGGGGGCCGAGGACACAGTTTTGTGGGGCACCGGTGTTGAGGATGATCGTGGAGGAGGTGTTGATGCCTATCCTTACTGATTGCGGTCTGTGAGTTAAGAAGTTTAGGATCCAGTTGCAGAAGGAGGAGCCAAGCCCTAGGCCACGGAGTTTGGAGATGAGTTTTGCAGGAATAATAGTGTTGAAGGCTGAGCCATAGTCAATAAATAGGAGTCTGAAATACGTGTCCTGGTTATCCAAGTGTTCCAGGGTTGAGTGCAGGGCCGGGGAAATGGTGTCTGCTGTGGACCTGTTGTGGCGGTAGGCAAATTGTAGTGGATTCAGGTAGTCCAGGAGGCTGGAATTGATTGGTGCCATGACTAATCTTTCGAAGCCCTTCACAATGATGAATGTCAGAGCCACCGGATGATAGTCATTAAGAAATGCTGCTTGGCTTTTCTTTGGTACCTGAATGATGGTCATCTTGAAGCAGATAGGGACCTCAGATTGCTGTAAAGAGAGGTTGAAGATGTCTGTGAGTACCCCTGCCAGCTGATCCGTGCAGGATCTGAGTGCTCGTCCGGGTACCCAATTGCTTTCCGTGGGTTGACTTTCAAGAAGGCTGCTCTGACTTTTGCGATGATGACCTTGGATACAGGGTCGGCCAAAGCTCCTGGGGTGGAGGGCATGCTCTCGCTCCTCTTGCTCAAAGTGGGCATGGAATGCATTGAGCTCATCGGGGAGGGTGCACTGGTGCCAGCGATTTTACATGCCTTCATCTTGTAGCCTGTTATGTCTTGCAGACCTTGCCATTGTCGGCAGGGGTGTATGTGGCTAGCCTGGGAGTCTAGCTTGGTCCAATACTGCCTTTTGGCATCTTCCAGGGATCTCTAGGTCATATCTGGATTTCTTGTATAGGTCAGGGTCTCCTGACTTGAAGGCCTCAGACCTGGACTTCAGCAAGCAGTGGATATCCCTTTTTATCCATGGTTTCCGGTTGGAAAACACACGGATTTGCTGCTTTGGCACAAAGTCTTCTACACACTTACTAATGAAGTCAGTTACTGTTGTGGCGTACTCGTTCAAACTGGTTGCTGAGTTTAGCAGAAAAGACAATTGATCAGCAGACAGTTGTTAAAATAGTTCATGACTCGCAAAAAAGATAGATCCCAGTGAAGAAGAAGGGGATTTGGTTAATCAAGGAAGTTAAGGGTAGTATTAAACTGAAAGAGAAAACAGGCAATGTGAGAAAGTTAGTGGTGAGTTAGAGAATTGGACAAGTTTTAAAAACCAACAAAAAGTGACCAAAAAATAATAGAGAAGATAAACAATGAGGGTAAACTAGCAATTAATACAAAAACAGACAGTACATGCTTCTTGATAAACATATAATAAGGAAGAGAGGGGCCAAAGTGAACACAGACCCCTTAGTGAATTAGATTGGTAAATAATAGTGGGGAACCAGCAAATTCTGATGGAGTTAAATAAATACTTTGGGCGGGATCTTCCGGCCACACTTGTCCCAGGGCCGGAAATCCCCACCTGAGGTCAATGAACCTTTGCATGGTCATTCTCTTGGCGGGTGGAACAGGAAAATTCCACCTGTTGTGTCAGTATTCATGGTGGAAGACACTAATAACATTCTAAACATACTAAATAATCAAGAGGGGGAGGATGAAATAAATACAATAACTATCACTCGTAAAAAAATACTAGGGAAACTAATGGGGCTGAAGGCCAAAAAGTCCCCTGGACCTGATAGGATGCATCCCAGAATATTAAAGGAAGTAGCTACAGAGACAATGGATGCCCTGGTAGTAATCTTCCTAGAATCCTTAAATTCTGGAAAAGTGCCAGAGGATTGGAAAACTGCCAATGTAAGCGGGCGGCACGGTAGCACAGTGGTTAGCACTGCTGCTTCACAGCTCCAGGGTCCCGGGTTCGATTCCCGGCTCGGGTCACTGTCTGTGTGAAGTTTGCACATTCTCCTCGTGTCTGCGTGGGTTTCCTCCGGGTGCTCCGGTTTCCTCCCACAGTCCAAAGATGTGCGGGTTAGGTTGATTGGCCAGGTTAAAAAAATTGCCCCTTAGAGTCCTGGGATGCGTAGGTTAGAGGGATTAGCAGGTAAAATATGTGGGGGTAGGGCCTGGGTGGGATTGTGGTCGGTGCAGACTTGATGGGCCGAATGGCCTCCTTCTGCACTGTAGGGTTTCTATGATTTCTATGATTTCTATGATTTCTATGTAACACTGTTACTCAAAAAGGGAGGGAAACAAAAAACAGGTAACTGTAGACCAGTTAGCTGGTCATCTGTCATTGAGAAAATGTTAGAGCCCATTACAAAGGATGTATTCGCAGAGCATTTAGAAATACATAATATAATCAAGCACGGTCACCATGGCTTCATGAAGGGGAAATCATGCTTGACAAATTTGTTAGAATTCTTGGAGGTGGTAATGAGCAGGATAGATAAAGGGAAAGCAGAAGATGTAATATACTTGGATTTCCAAAAAAATGTTCGATAAGGAATTGCACAAAAGGATAATTAATAAGAGTCCATGATGTTGGAGATAGTATATTAGCATGGACAGAGGATTGACTATCTAATAGAAAACATTGGCTAAATAATAGAGGGCCAGAGAGTTGAGATAAGAGGCGTTTTTTCAGGATGTCAACCTGAACTAACGGAGCGCCACAGGGATCAGGACTGGAACCACAATTATTTACAATATTTATTAATGACTTGGACAAGAGAAATGTATGTACTATTTTCAAGTTTGTGGATGATACAAAAATAGGTGGGAAGGCAAATGGTACAAAGAGAATATTACAAAGAGTCCATAGATAGATATGGACAGGTTAAATGGGGTGGGCAAAAACTTGGCAGATGGGATATAATATAGGAATATGTGAAGTTAGGCACTTTGTTAGGAAGAATAAAGGAGAGAATATTATTTAAATGGAGAAAGACTGCAGGAAGCTGCTGCACAGAGAGATTTGGGGATCCTTGTGCATAATTCACTAAAGTTTGCATGCAAGTCCAACAGATAATTGGGAAGGCAAATGGAATATTGGCCTTTATTTCAAAGGGAATGGAGTACAAAAATAGGGAAGTCTTGCTAAAACTATACAAAGTGCTATTTAGACTACACTTGGAATACTATGAACAATCTTCCTTATCTAACGAAAGATATTCTGATATATGAATGCCCATAAAACATTCACTAGATTATTCCAGGTATGGAGGGATTTTCAGATGAGGAGAGGTTGAATAGAGGTTGGGCCTGTACTTGTTGGAGTTTAGAAGAATGAAAGGTGATCTTATTGAAATATATAGGATTCTCAAAGGGCTTGACAGGGTAGATGCTGAGAGGACGTTTCCCCTTGTGGGAGAATCTAGGATCAGAGGGCATAATCTCAGAGTAAGGGATTAAAAAGTAAAGTTTATTTATTCGTCACAAGTAGGCTTACATTAACATTGCAATGAAGTTACTGTGAAATTCCTCTAGTCACCACACTCTGGCACCTGTTCAGTCTGTGGGAGGAAACCGGAGCACCCAGATACTAGAGACGAAGAGGAATTTCTTCTCTGAGGGTAGTGAATCTGTGCAGTTCTTTACTGCAGAAAGCTGTAGTGGCAGGTTTATTATATGTTCAAGACTGAGATAGGCAGATTTTTAATCATTAAGGGAATCAAGGGTTATGGGGATAAGGCAGGAAAGTGAAGTTGAGGATTATAATATCGAATCAGTAATGATCTCAGTGAATAGTGGAATAGACCCGATGGGTTGAATGGCTTACTTCTGTTCCTAAGTCTTATACTCTTATGTTTGTTGGAGGAGAGGGTGGAGAGGACAGGATAGAATGATTTAAGCAGAGGGTTTATAAAATAAGTATATATACCATCTAGCATAACTCTGGAGTAGTGGCTGGTTTGGACAGAGGAGAGGGAAGCTTGCAAGCAATGTTAAGTATTAATATTTCTGATTCATGATTTGTTTTAAGTTTGTGAATCTTGAGGGCTGATATTAGCACTGTTACTCCATTGGTGGATAAGTCCTAAATCAGAACATCAATAAATGCAAATCAGGAGGTAAATGTATTTGAATTTTACGTGTGGTCTTTACGCTCCCTTCTAATTAGCAACGCAGGTTGTGGAGTTAAATCTTCATCATTTTGTCTAAATATTGCCAATGGTTTTTCTACTCTCCATAGAGTCACACACATGCAAGGGGCATGAATCTTGCGTGTGCGGCAATGTAAAAAGCAGTTCTGGGGAAAACTGCTGCCAGAAAATAAACAGATGGCATAGTTGCCAAAGCTAATTAATGTTCCAGTGAACACTGTTCCAATGAAGCTCAACGTAAACTGGAGGAATAGCATCTCATCTTCTGGCTAGGCACTTTGCAGCCTTCCGGTCTCAACATCGAATTTAACAACTTCAGATGATCAGCTCTTCCCCACATCAACCCGTTTGTTTTCATTTCATTTAATTTTTTACTGTTCTCTACCTTTTATTTCTTTATTGTCTTACTTCATTTTTCTTCCCCCCCCGCCACTCTTTCCCGCTACTTTATCCCCCCTATCTCCCCTTTGCTTCCCCTCTCCCCCTTTTTCTAAATTTGACCTCTCTCCCACCCATTTCCACCCCCCCCCTCCCTCCTTCACATCTCCATCTGTCATCGTTTACCCTCTGATTTTAGCTTCTCTGCCATTTGGCCATTCACATCCTTTATCCTCTCTATGGACGGCCATTAGCAGTCTTTTCCCCTGGTTTCTATGGCCATGACTCATCTTTCATTCCCTCCCCCTGTAGTATAAATATCTCCCACTTTCTATGCCTTTTAGCTTTGACAAAGGATCATCTGGACTCAAAACGTCAGCTCTTTTCTCTCCTTAGAGATGCTGCCAGACCTGCTGAGATTTTCCAGCATTTTCTCTTTTGGTTCCAAAGCTAATACTCAGCTATCTATCTTCAGGTACAACCTTGTATTCACAAAAAAGTGCTTTATATAAAAGGCTTTTGAATAAGAAATAATTTTGTGCTTCTGTCCTGGTTTCAGCATGTTCTTATTCATTAACATTTAGTGAAACAGACCACATTCAGAACTGTGCGACCTGCTTCCTCCCCTATGCAATTTTGCTTATTTGGATGAGCAGGTATCACAACAACCACAAGCTTCCTTGGCAGTTGCTGAGATCATGCACCTGAGCTTCTCCTGAGCTATTAACAGCTGTTAGGGTGGCATGGTGGCACAGTGGTTAGCACTACTGCCTCACAGCACCAGAGACCCAGGTTCGATTATGGCCTTGATTGTCTGTGTGGAGTTTGCACATTCTTGCCGTGTCTGCGTGGGTTTCCTCCGGGTGCTCCAGTTTCCTCCCATAGTCCAAAGGCGCATTAGCCGTGGTAAATGTGTGAGGTTATGGGATGGGGGTGGGTGGGTGGGCTGAATCTCTTCCTTCTGCACTGTAGGGATTCCACGGTTCTGTGGTTTGTCTCCTACAGAATTGTAATTCACTATCTTCTATCTTACCTGGAATAAAATGAGAGCCTCACATGAAACTATCAACCAGCTCAGATTCTCATATCGCCATTCGTCTAAACCACATTTGTTTTTCCATGCAGTATTTGGCTTAACTTGCTGTCACTTGCTAACTCGCTGCAAGGTAGACCATAGCAGTGCCCAGCCTTCTGCTCATGGTACTGTTACTACCATAGCCCATGAACTCATCCACAGGGTCAAAGCACATAAATGATATGAATTTATAATTTATAAATTAACATGAAGATGTGCACGTCTCAGCTTTCGAAACACATGAATTCAGTTCATTTGAGTTGTCCAAATGAAAATTGTGGCTCATTACCTGCCAGAACAAAATTGCTTCTGGCTCTACCATTGATTTTAACTGTATTTATTTCTTTAATGGTGCTGCTGCTTTTAATGGAATACTCGTACCCGTCTCTTTGTAAGGTGTGAAAAGCCAACAGTAACCAAGAATAATAAAGCAGTGCATTGACAGATTGGTATGTACAGGGTGCAGGTGGGCTGGGGGGTGTGGGGCAGAGTGTTTGAATTGATGAAGAAAAGGCCCTGAATGGCCAGAACACACAGGGCCTACACCATTTAGTTTTGGTCATATCAAGCACTAGCTGGACATGAAGGAAATCTAAAACAGAAAATGCTTGAAAATCTCAGCAGGTCTGACAGCATCTGTGAAGAGAGAATTGTTAAACTTCTTACTGTGTTTACCCCAGTCCAACGCCGGCATCTCCACATCAGAGAGAATAGAACCAAAGTTTCGAATCTGGATGACCCTTTGTCATCCAAGGCTCTGACGAACGGTCATCCAGACTCGAAACGTTGGCTCTATTCTCTCTCCTTAGATGTTGTCAGACCTGCTGAGATTTTCAGCATTTTCTGTTTTTGTTTCAGATTCTGCAGTATTTTGCCTTTATGTCTATGAAGGAAGTCTAGCTTTGCTTCACAAGACAGGCTGCCACAAAATCATGGCATCCGCCGTGCTATGAACCACGCATGGCATCTGGATCAGGGATGACTCTTATCGAAATGAAGCTTACCAAAGCATGGAAGTAGAAACCTGCCATTTCCCTTTATGAAGCCTGCTTCATCTAATGAGGTCCTCGAATTCCTAATGTCTCCGGGCTTTTTCCTGCCAATGTTCACACTGTGTAAAATTCACTGGGCAGCAGCAGAAAGACTATTTTAATGTTTAAATGAGGCTGCATACACCAGCATTGCAACTTCATTATTTTGGATTAAATTGCCTATTGGAAAATAGGGAGTTCTATGAACCAGGTTTTGTGAGATCAATTATCTTACAATAAAGATTGTATGCAAAGTTCCCTAGCTGCTGCTGACAAATTTAAGCTCTCATCTCTTTGCTAAAGACACCCCTCAAGATGACATTTTGTTTATCAAAGAACAATAGAAGCCTTGTTTGATTTATGCAGTAAGCTGTAGGAAAGAAAACAAAAGCAATGTCCTTCTCTCTCCCTCTGTTCATAGTAGAAAATACCTTTGAGCCAGTACTGAATTAGCAATGTTACTCAAGGCACTTTGAAGCCAAAAAGTTCCTTTTCAACGTTCAGAACAGACCTAGCCATTCAAAACTGGGCATCCATGAGGCGCTGCAGACCATCAGCAACAGCACTGCAATCTATAACCTGATAGCCCGGTCCTTCACTACTTTCAAGCTAGGGGTTCAATTAGGAGTGCAGGAGAGGAGCACACCCCTATTATTCTGTGCACTCTCACTGGTGAGTATGTAGGGCACTTTCAGACCTACCTCGATACCTAAATCACATATTTTAATCCAACAGCTTGCTCGATGACACACCTGGTGGCCATGCTTTAGTGCTCCTGTGTTTTAATGGTTAAATTCCCCACATGAACCAAGTTTGAAGGCATCTCCTGTGAGATACTTGGAATGAAAAGGCCCAGAACGTTAGACCACCGTGGTAGGAACACATCAGGACAGCACCCAGAGAATCTGCCACAATGCTTCCTGAGTCTCTTGCTGTTGCCGTTCACAAGCTGTGCTTTGATAGATGAATATCAAATGGTATGTTGGCCTTCATAGCGAGAGGGTTTGAGAATAGGGATAGGGATGTTTTGCTGCAATTGCATGGGGTGTTGGTGAGGCCACACCTGGAGTATTGTGTGCAGTTTTGGTATCCTTATCTGAGGAAGGATGTCCTTGCTATAGAGGGAGTACAGCAAAGGTTTACCAGGCTGATTCCTGGGATGGCTGGTCTGTGATATGAGGAGAGACTAAGTCGGTTAGGATTATATTCAGTGGAGTTTAGAAGAGTGAGAGGGGATCTCATAGAAACTTATAAAATTCTAACAGGTTTAGACAGGGTAGATTCAGAAAGAATGTTCCCAATAGTGGGGGAGTGTAGAACTAGGGGTCATTGTTTGAGAATAAGGGGTAACCTTTTACAACTGAGGTGAGGAGAAATTTCTTCATCCAGAGAATGATGAATGTGTGGAATTCACTACCACAGAAAGTAGTTGAGGCCAAAACGTAGTCTGATTTCAAGAAGAAATTAGATGTAGCTCTTGGGGCCTGAAGAGATCAAAGAATCTGTGGGGAGGGGTGGGGGGGGGGGGGGGGGGGAGAGGGTGCAGAGGCCGTGGGGGGGGGGGGGGTGATGGGGGGAGGGGATTCGGGATTCAGGATATTGAATTTGATCATCAGCCACAATCAAAGTGAATGGCAGAGCCGGCTCAAAGGGCCGAATAGCCTACTCCTGCTTCTAGTTTCTATGAATATCTCTTGTAGTTATTAAAACTTCAGATTTCAGGGGTGGTTCTCAGATTGCCACCTGTGTGTAGTCAGTACTTATGGAAATCTATCCAGAGAGTTGTAAACTTTGTGAAATGTGGAGTGCCTCCTGCGACCTCAGCCTTTCTCCTGTACACCTCTCTCCTGCTGTACACCTCTCTCCTGTTGTATATGTCTCTCCTGCTGTACACCTCCTGTTGTACATCTCTCTCCTGTTGTACATCTCTCTCCCGTGGGCATCTCTGCTGCACACTTTTCTTCTGTGAATGCACGGGGTGTCTTCTGCTTCTGACGGACTGTCAGAAACATCCTGACCTTGTCAATTTAGTTTTGAGAAATCTGTATCTGTACAAGAACTCTCTGTCAAACGTTTGCCAAAGGGAACTGTGACACCAACTGTATTAAGTGAGGTAATGTTCAGATGACAATCTCTGGTTTAAATACCCATTTGAACGGCTGCTCAATCCTGCTTCTGTTGCACTGGTCAGTTTCCTGAGCCCTGGGAACCCAGGCAGTAAGGCTAAGTCAAATTCAAAATTGATTAACATCTGTAATGGACAGGAGAGGGGGGTCTGTTTAAAGTGCCCAGATTTTCCCACTCTCTATCCATCCGTGAACAGAAAGGTGTTTTTATATTCTGATTTCCCCCTTTATAAATGGTGGCATGTTTCCCCTACACTTAAATTTGGAAATGCCCCAATCTTCTATTAATGACTTAAAATAAAAAAGTTGGTTTATTTTTACACACACACACACACACAAACACACACACATGCGTGCGAGAGGGGTTTCACAACATCCATCCCTTTTTACACTTGTACAATAAATGGGGTATCAGGAAAAAGGAAGAAGATTCAGGACATGACCTCAATAAAATGCAAGTATGTGTTTTACATGTGTCCAGAGTACGAAATCTTGAGTCAACTGGAATGTTCCTTCCAAGGGGAGTTTGGCTGATTCTCGAAAGCTTCGTCTTTCAGGAATGAGACTTGCAGTACAGGCAAAGGAGGGTAGAATGAAGTAGTTTGGAATCATGGGTTCAGAGATTTCAGCAGTTGACAGGTTTGATGAGGGTCCGAGTTCTTTCTGCTGTCACCAGCTGGATGGCTGACAGCGCAGGCTCTTGCCTGGAGTTTTGTTCACTTTGCGGGTCAAACGGGCTGTCGGCATGAAGTCCCAACAAACATTATTGCAGCACAGCTTGGGGGGCGGGGTGGGGGGTGAGGGTGAGGTGGAGGATTGTTTTTGGAGACACTGGTTGTCAAGTAACTAACTATTTCTCCGATTGTTGAATCTGTGATGTTAGGTTAGATAATGTTTTAACCATTAGCACCATTATGAGAGATTAAGTCTTGTGAAGGTTTTCCTTTGTATGGAGGTAGCTAGTCCAGAGCCCTAATCGCTGTGGCCTTGCTGCAAGGCATCAGGTGACTGGTTGAACAATGTTGAAAAGAAATTACTGCAGATGCTAGAATCTGAAAGAAAAACAGAAAATGCTGGAAAATCTCAGCAGGCCTGACAGTATCTGTGGGGAGAGAATAGAGCCAACATTTTGAGTCTAGATGACCCTTTGTCAGAACCAATATATATTTTCCACTTAATCTCGAACATGACACATCTTATATAGATGTTCATCGCAGCAATAAGTACTTACATTAATTAAAGATACAACTTCAGCAAGTCGGTTACCCACAGGAACCTGAATGTCTCTCTGTTAATACTGTTCGTACCAAGTTGTGACCCTGATCCAAAAAACTGCCCACCTGTCTCCAATCCACTTCGCCTCAGGAGTTCCAATTACCCCATAGAGTTTGAGCTGGAGAAGGGAGTCCCAGGTGAAATGCACTGGGCGGAATCTTGCAGTCCCACCAGCAGCAGGGAGCTTGCTGGGTGGGAGAAATTAATTTGGTGAGGGGCTGAAAATCACTTTCCCAACAGGTCGAACTTTAGCAGTTAAATTCTTGGGATTTTACAGGTGGGTTAAAAACAGGTCAAACTTCATGATGAATAAAGTCAGGAAGTCCTTCTGCACGCATTAGCATCTCACACATGCTCATCAAAAGGCGTCTGCTCTGGAATTTTTTATTTATTTTTAATTTTTTTTTATTAGTGTCACAAGTAAGCTTACATTAACGCTGCAATGAAGTTACTGTGAAAATCCCCCAGTCGTCCCACTCTGGCTCCTGTTTGGGTACACTCGGGGAGAATTTAGCATGGCCAATTCACCTAACCAGCACATCTTTCAGACTGTGGGAGGAAACCAGAGCACCCGGAGGAAACCCACACGCAGACACAGGGAGAACATACAAACTCTGCACAGGCAGTGACGCAAGCTGGGAATCGTACCTGGGTCCCTGGCGCTGTGAGGCAGCAGTGCTAACTACTGTGCCACCATGCGTAATTAAGTTCACTGGCAGTAAGAAATAAAAACTTTAGAGTGAGAACAAATATAAATTTAATGACTGTATAAGGGGAAAGAGAAGGCATGTGGAGGGTAATGCTAAGGGTTACGAGGAGAGGTGTAAGGGTGTCAGAGGTGGATGGGTCAAGGGCAGTGGATGATGGGGCGGAATAGAAGGCAGTGGAGTGAGTCTGGATTGCGACATGCACCAGTTTAGGATTCTCAACTGTGCAATGCTGCTGCATCTGAAACTAGGATCCCTCGAAGTGGGAAGGGGGGCCTTCTCGGATGGGTGGAGTTCAAGACAAGAACAATGGGCTGACTAAAGAGACACCCCAATAATCATGAGCCAACTGGTTGAGAAGCACGCTCAGTTCCGTTCTCCTCTCTGTGGTGCAGCTTGCACGGCAGGAAGATTTCTCCCTGTCTCATGGATTTCATTACATCGAGATCCCAGCAAGATATAGAGCTGCTATTCACTTTGTGCCACTTGCCATCTACTGCTGTCAGAGACAGGGATGAATGGAGGGGGGAGATGGATGCCTCTCTAAGGGGCATAGCTGATAGGTAGCAGCAAACTCTCAACTTCAAACCATCCTCTTGGCTGAATGGTCATTGCTGATAAGGACTTGGGTGGTAATTCTTTCTATGCTGCTGAAAGGGTTAATAATCACACAAGTTTAAAAATCTCAGTCACACAGGGAAAGCTACTTGAAAACCACAGATCTTGATTAAAGCATATCCAGATAAGAGTCAAGGATCATTTAATTAGAGATAAACCAGGGAACTACAGAACAGTGGGTCTCACGTCAGTGGTAGGGAAGCTATTGGGGAAACTTCTGAAGGAGAGCATCTATCTCCACTTGGAGAGGCAAAGCTTGATCAGTCAGCAATGCTTTGTCAGAGGGAGGTCATTGATTACATTTTTTGAGGAGGTGACTAACATGTAGAAGAGGGTAGTGCAGTTGATGTAGTTTATATGGATTTCAGCAAAGCCTTAGACAAGGCCCCATCTGGGAGAGTTGTAAAGAAGGTAAATTCATATGGGATACAGGGTAATTTGATAAAGTGGATTCAAAATTGGCTCAGGTGTAGGAGACAGAGGGTGATGTCAGAAGGCTGCTTTAGTGACTGGAAGCCATTGTCCAGTGGCGCACCACAGGGATCTGTATTGGGCCCCCTATTATTCATCATTTATATAAATTACATTGATGACTATGTGGGGGATAGGGTTAGTAAGTGTACAGATGACACAGAGAATGAACGGGTGGTTAACAGTGAGGCGAAGTGATTTGGGCTATAAGAAGATTTAGACAGAATAGTCAAATGGGCAGATATTTAACCCCGAGTGAGTGGGAGGTGATGCACTTTGGAAGGAATAATTTGACAAGAAACTATTCAATGAATGATAGGGCACTAGGAAGTTCTGTAGAACAAAGGGACCTTGGTGTGTTTGTCCACAGATCTCTGAAAACAGAAGGGCATGTTAGTAGGATGGTGAAAAAGGCATATGGAATACTTGCCTTTATCAATAAGTAACGGGTGGCATGGTGGCACAGTGGAGTCACTGTTGCCTCATAGTGCCATGGACCTGGGCTCGATTCCTGGCTTGGGTCACTGTCTGTGTGGAGTTTGCACGTCCTCCCCATGTCTGCATGAGTTTCCTCCGGGTGCTTCGGTTTCCTCCTACAGTCCAAAGATGTGTGGGTTAAGTGGATTGGCCATGCTAACTTTCCTTTAATGGGATTAGCAGGGTAAATACGTGGGGTTACGGGGATAGGACCTGGGTGGGATTATTGTCAGTGCAGACTCAAGGGCTGAATGGTCTCTGTGGGGATTCTATGATTCTATGTATCAAGGCATAGGTTACAAATTAGAGTTGTATAGAACTTTGGTGAGGCCACAGCTAGAGTACTGTGTGCAGTTCTGGTCACCATATTATTGAAAGGATATGATTGCATTGGAGGGGGTGCAGAGGAGATTCACAAGGATGCTGCCTGGGATGGAACATTTAAGTTATGAAGAGAGGTTGGATAGGCTTGGGTTGTTTTAGTTGGAGCAGAGAAGACTGAGGGGCGACCTGATTGAGGTGTACAAGATTATGAGAGACATGGACAGAGTGGATAAGGAGCAGCTGTTCCCCCTGAGTTGAAGGGTCAGTCATAAGGGGACATAGGTTCAACATGAGGGGCAGGAGGTTTAGGGGGGATGTTAGGAAAAATCTTTTTACCCAGAGGGTGGTGACGGCCTGGAATGTGCTGCCTGGGAGGGTGATAGAGGCGAGTTGCTTCACATCCTTTAAAAAGTACCTGGATGAGCACTTGGCACATCATAACATTCAGGGCTATGGGCCAGGTGCTGGAAGATGGGATTAGGTGAGAGTTCTGGTGTTTCTAATGTGCTGATGCGCACTCAATGGGCCGAAGGGTCTCTTCTGTGATATATGATTCTATGATTCTATGAATTGAATGATGTGCAGTTGCTGCTCATGTTTGCCCATTAGAACAAGGAACAATGGAAAGAGAAGTTGATATACCATTGGTCAGAGATATGGCTATCATTTCTTGATGTTATAACATGCTCAAGTTTTAACTGGACACTATACCTTTATGTATCCATGATGTAATCTTAATCAGTAACTGTGAGTGAATGGTAGCTACTCCTATACTTTTATTGGTATATGCTAATTACTTGTAATCAAATTTGAAACTATAATTGCTTGTGTATTTCTGAACTCTGCATTCTGACTGATCTGAATGGCTTAGTCAGAGTCCTGTAGCACTACAGTTGTCAATAAATCATCTTGAACCACTCTGTGACTTTGTCTGGCTACTTGGGGGGAACAACAGCTTTGGCGACAACAACAAATAAAGCATCTTGAGAGCCCTATAACAGCTGCCAAGGCAATTGTCTCTATATAAAGTTTCAAGGAACACTCAACTCTTCCTGCAGGGTGTCCTTCACTTGGAAGGTTTGGGGTTGTAGTTGGGAGCCAGGAACAGAGCTTAGCATTGGTTTGGTGGCTCTGAGATGGAGGCAAACCTGAAAAGCTCAGTGCAATTGTTCATAGTTCCACTGAAGCCTAGATAAAATAGGCTCCAGATCTGACTGATGATGCCAATTCACCATCAGTATACTGATACTGAGGAGAGGTACAATGCCGCACCTGTCTCCACCAGGCTCATGACTGAGCAGATGATAGGCCTCCTAAAGTTGAGGTTTAGATGTTTGGACTGTTTAGGTAGGGCTTTCCAATACTCACCACAGAGTATGTCCTAAATCATCATTGCTGATGACAGAGTCCCATTATTGACCGGAAGAGTTGGACTGCTGAGTGGGGTGGTGGAATTTTGGTTGGAAATTTTAACACTGCACCATGTGTACTATTTTCAACAGGATCACCACTTGGAAGTCAGACTGACTGACAGGCTTGGCTGCTATTTGTGTGGGGAACACTCTGGAGCAGGCTGCTGCTGCTGGTAAGGAGCCTGTAGCTGCTGGTGGTAGTTAGGGTCCCAATGCAATCCTAGGGGGATCCGGTCACTGACTTCAGGGAGGGATGTCTGACCTCGGGGGCAGTTGTCGGGGGGTGATGGGGGGAGTTCCAACTCTGATCCTGGATGAGGGATCAAATACCCAAATGGGTGGTGGGGGAGGGAGACAAGTACAAGCTCAAATCTACAAACAGTGCTGTAAGGGCACTTGCCAAAGTTGTCTTTGCCTCGCATGAGTTGCCAAGTTTCCCGAGGCCTGAGAATGCTGACCAGCCAAGGTTAAATATGTGAGGTAATTTTAACCTGAGGCTTCCAACCTCAGTATAAAATGACCAATCTAAGTCCTCGAAGCAGGCTCGAAAGGCTGAAGTTGCCTACTTCTGCTCCTAATTCCTATGTTCCTGCGTTCCTCTGGGAGCTGGTCAGCTGCCAGCCCCCTATTCTGTCTTTGTTTCAACCAAAAATGGGCAGGTGGGAAGTTGGTTGGGTTAGTTTGAGATTCTTAAAATGTTGACATCTCACTCGACCCCTAACCATCTGTTATTGAGAAACAATTCATTACAGAGAGAATAAAACTGAAGTGAAAACTGCAATCCAACCAATGCAAATGAAGTAATGAAATCCCAGTATCAAAATGGCCAAAAGAGGTCTGGAAAATTCATTCAATAAATGCAGCTCGGATGCTCTAAGAAATCCAGAAAGTGCTTCTTTATGGGCACTTCTTGGGGACTAGATAATTCTGATTGTGTTATAATATTATTTCTTGAGTGTGGATTCCTGCAAGTCATAGAATCATAGAATCCCTACTGTGCAGAATGAGGCCTTTCAGCCCATTGAGTCTGCACCGACAACAATTGCACCCAGGCCCTCTCCCTTTAACCCCACCTATTTACCCTGCTAATCCCCCTGACACTAAGGGGCAATTTAGATCCTTAGCCCCCAACCCACACATCTTTCGACTATGGGAGTAAACTGGGGGAAACCCATGCAGACACAGGGAGAACTCCACACAGACAGTGACCCGAGAAATTGAACCCGAGTCCCTGGCGCTGTGAGGCAGCAGTTCTAACCACTGTGTCACTGTGCCGCCCACAGACAAATACATAAAATTAAAACTATGACCTTGAGCCTCATTCGTTATAGTATAATGAATGAGGCTCTGACACCCTTAGCGCTACCTGGATTTAGTTTCCTGGGCAGCATGTTTCCAACACATATCAGATGCAATGTCTTTACCCCTCCTCCCTTCCTAACTTCTGTCACCCCCACCCTCAGTCTGAAACTTCATTGTTGGTGCAGGGAGCAGGACTCTGCTGCATATCTCAAAAGAAGGGAAGATGTAAGGATGTGTCCGAATAGGCAGCGAGTCATTTCATGTTCAGAGATGACATTACCCCATAAACAGCAATGGGGTTCACCTGAGATTTCCATGGCTTTTCCCACACATGTTAAGAGAGAGGAGCAGGAGAATTTTTTTGCAGAAATCAAACCCCTGTATGCTCAGTGAAGGAATGAAAGATTATGTAAAAGAACAGTTACAACTTTTATATAATCATAGAGGTCTATAGCACAGATAAAGACCCTTTGGCCCATCGCATCAAAGACAAACCACCCAACTATTCTAATCCCATTTTCTAGTACTTGGTCCATAGCCTTGTATGCTTCGGCATCACAAGTGCACATCTCAGTACTTCTTAAATGTTATGAGGGTCTCAGCCTTCATCGTTCAGGCAGTGAGTTCCAGGCTCCCACCACCCTTTGGATAAAAAAACTTTTCCTCACATCCCCTCTAAACCTCATGCCCCTTACCTTAAATAGATAATTCTAGGAACTAGTAGACAGGTAAAAGTGCTTTGAAATTGCCTATATTTTTGTAGCTTTTTACCTTGAGTTATATACCTTAGAATGAGGAGACCTTGGTCTGGGATTTCTGGCAAGACTCAGGAATGTCCAGTCTTATGGGTTTGTTAGCCGAGTCTGGACTATCTGTATAATAGTTTGCAGCTGATGGAAGGTGACCGGCACTTCCTTCATTGACACTGCTCCGATAATATTGAAGCATTTAATAGTAAAAGCACTCTTGTTTTGTGCTCCTCTAGAATTCTGAGTCAGTGGCTCTTCTTATTTACTTGCTTTCTTTGGATCAGTGTAGATTTCTAGCAACTATATTTGTGCTACGTGACCTTTGAGTCATGCCTTATCTGTTGTTAACACATTGAATATGCCTGCAGTTGAAAAAGCTACAACTTGACATTTTTGGAGGTTATTATCAGTCATTTTTGATTTGGCCTGTCAACTGTCTGCACATGTGGAAACTATTTTTAACACTTTCAAACCTGAGTTGCAGAAACACTCACAAAGATAGCATTTGTGTTTGCTCAACAGGGTTATATGCCACTCTTGTAAGTCCAGACAGCATTGCTGTATGTTGGCAAGTGTCAAAGAAGCGTTTCCAACTTGCTAAAAATACAAAGCCCACCTGCACAGAAAGAAATCTCACAACACCAGGTTAACAAGTTTATTTGGAATCATGAGTTTTCGGAGCACTGCTCCTTCATCAGGTGAGTTGAGTGGTGGGTTCACAAACTTGGCATATATAGACTGAGACACAATTGCAAGATAATGGTTGGAATGCGGGTCTTTACAGGTAATCAAGTCTTTACAGGTACAGATTGTGCGAGTGGAGAGAGGGATAATCACAGGTCAAAGAGTTGTGAATTGTCTGTTAGTAGGATTTTGCAAGCCCAATCCAAATGGTGATGGTTACATGTAGTGTGACATGAACCCAAGATCCCAGTTGAGGCCGTCCTCATGCATGTAGAATTTGGCTATCAGTTTCTGCTCGGCGATTCTGCGTCGTTGTGTATCTTGAAGGCCGCCTTGGAAAATGCTGAGCCGAAGTTGGAGGCTGAATGCCCGTGATTGCTGAAGTGTTCCCCAACTGGAACATCTGTTGTTGTAGTGTCTGCATGGTCTCGCTGATGTACTATGCCACGGGACATCCTTTCCTGCAAAGCATATGAGGTAGACTATGTTGTCGAGTCACATGCGTATGAGTCCAGGGGCACCCCAATTAGGCCCCTGGTTATCAGGCTGGCAAACACCGCAGTATTGGAAGACGTAAATGCCCAGTTAACACACCTGACCGAAGAACAGCAGGAAGATGTAGTTATCACGCACAAAAAATGTAAAACAATCTGTAAAGATCAGCCAGGACATACCACCCTAACAATCCATGACATGGACATGGGAGAGACTTCAGTCCCGGGCCCACTAATCATATTGAAAACCCGACTTCCATTTTGTAATCAGCTCTGCGCTGATTTCTGCTGCGGGGCTGATTACCCTGCAAATCTTTGCCTGGGAGACCCGCGGAGGTTGTGGTGCCCAGTGGCAAGCCTGTGAAATGGCCTCTGTTGATGTCTCCCAGCCCGCTGTGCTGGAAGAGCATCACAGCAGGCTGGGAGAATTGCCACCCCCCTTTTCTTTCCTATCCCCTTCTTCTGAGCATGTGTGTATATGTAGCTGCATTGACAGTCCCCCAGGTTTGAATGTATGAATCAACAATATTTCTGATTTAACCCTAAAGACAGTTTGCTCAAGTTATTTTAAAATTTACTTCACAAAAAGAGGATTAGGGGAAACACCATCGTGCATTTTGAAAAAATAGAATAACCTTGCTTACAGACACTTGGCGAGAAAGATAAAAGAGTTCAGTCTGCTTCTCTCCCCTGCCACATGCCTATCAGATCTAGATAGGTAGAAAATCACTGGCAAAAGCAAATACTGCAAATGCTGGAGACCTGAAATAAGAATAGAACATGCTAGAAATAACCTATTCATAGATTTAGGTGATTTGAGCATACACTGACATTGGGTTTGTCGAAGTCTTGTATTTGCAAGCGCGCCAGGGATTTGTGTGGCAGGAATCCTATTTTTGGAGGTTTTAAATAGCTTCCCTCCTGACATAGCCTTGAACATGGGAGGGGTTAAAAGACAAGATCCTTGACTTAGCTGTCAGCTTGACACAGTGGTAGAACACTTGTCTCTGAAGCAGTAGGTTGAGTATTCAGGTTTTGCTTCAGAGACTTGCGCACATATGCTCAGTTGACATTTTAATTTAGACTGAGGGAATCCTTCGTTGCTGGAGGTATTCTTTGAAGAGAATATAACTGCAGTTAGGACCACCACTCCAGGAAACAGTGTGGAGGCAGCCACAGGGGCTGCCATGGGTAGAGGCATGCTGGCTAAAAGGCCCGCCTTGGTGCTCCAGCACTTTATCCCAGCTGTAAAAAAAAACAATCAATACTCTTCTAGCCCTCAAATCTCACACCCCTGACCCTCCGCACACTCTCCATGTCCCATCTATTCCAACTAATGCCATCACATACCCCCATTTTGGTCCCTCATATGCTCCATGCCAACCAATGCCCCTCTACCCACTCTCATGTTCCCTCATACCATCTATACCAATGTCTGCTTCTTATCCCCAAGGCCTTTTATAGCCCCATGAGAGTGGGTAGAGGGGCATTGGTTGGCATAGAGCGTATGAGGGACCAAAGGGAAGAAGTGGGAGTATGAGATGGCATTAGTTGGAATAGATGGGACATGGAGAGGGTGTGGAGGGTCAGGGGTGTGAGGTTTGAGGGCCAGAAGAGCATTGATTGGTTTTATTTTTTTTACAGCTGGGATAAAGTGCTGGAACACCAACTTAATGCCAACTTATGCTCCCCACCCACCATCCTTTGCCCTTACACTCACTCTACATGCAAATTCACCCAGTATGTACCATGAGCAGAACTCAGGAACCATTCTGGGATGTAATAAAATAAAGTTCTAGGTGTCTATTGACTATTAAAAAAAACCCACTGCATTCATAAAAACTCAATTAATATATTTAAATTCCTTCAACTGCTTAATCCTTTATGAAAGGAACATTCCATTCAAGTACTTAATCTATTATAAGAACAAATGCTAATCTTGTTAACCTTCTCTGTTCTTGTAAAAGGAAGCTCAGTTTTCCAGTTTTTCTTTGTAAGTGAAGAGTTCCATCCCTGGCATCATTATTTTTTTTTTCTGCATGTCTTTATGACACTATATCCTTTGTAAAGCATGGCTATCAAAGACTGGGCACAACTGTAATCTAACTAATGTTTTGTATGGATTTTTCACAGTCCCTGCTTTTATCCTCTACATATCTATTTATAACATTGAGAATACCACATACGTTTTTAACAACATTATCAATTAGTCCTCCCACTTGCAGTCATCTTTATAGTAAACTGCATTCTCCATTTCCATGGCCTTGGATAAGTTTTTGCGTTGTCCAAAAAAGTTTATATTGTGTTCCCTGTTTCCCAGTTCAGACCATCAATGCAGGAATATTTTGTTTTAGCTCCCTTCTTAAAGGTAATCTTGCATTTCAGATTAGACCATACACTTTTAACAAAATACTTTTTGTAGCTTCATCATGTGCAATGCATACGAGGTGTCTGTCGTTCCAATAAAGTGCATGTGAAACAAAGTATAGGGCCTGTGGGTGTGAACCTGGTCAGTCAGATATACGATGATAGCACTCACCTAGTTTTCCGCATCAAGTTAAAGCAAAAGCAGTTTTTATTCACATGTATCTTCAAAACCAAACAATGTGGTCATTTCATGTAGACGATTGACTACACACCAACTGCGTGGTTAATACTAATTGCTTGTGATTATTCTCTTTTCGCTATGGTCTGGCCAAAATTAGCCACCTGTTACATTGAAGGGCATATCACCATTCTCCCATTCAGAGTAGCATATTCAAGGCTTTACAACTGAGCCAGACTGCGCTCTGATCAAACTGAATGGTGGAGGAGATCAGAGGCTCTAAATGATCCACTCCCATCTTAGTTCCTAATGTTCCCACCCTGAACATTGACACGGAAGTCAGAGGATACTGATCGGAGTGGAAAGCCAGTGGATTGCCCTTTCCCACCGGCCTGTCTTTTATGCCATAAGCACTGTCGCAGAGATCAGCTAGCTCAAAACAAACTGGCAACCCAGAATTGGGTAATTTGTTTACATTGTGGGTGGCTCCAGAGCATTATCAGGAATGCCAAAGCAATGTTATTTAGAAGCCACTTTTGTGACCTTACGGTTCTGGCTGTGCTCCTTTTCCAGATGCTGGGATGAGTTTGGTTTATATCAAAAGGCTGAAAGCTTTCCACTCCAGCTGTTTTCTGAAATGCTCATTGCTTTCACTTCTCTGAAGTTTGTTATGTTTCTTGTTTCTGTGTTATATTGCCCTATTCTACATTAAAGCAAATAACGGGATTTCCAATTTACATGTTCTAGATTAAAGTGTAGTAGATGAAGATCAATAAATGAAATGATACAGAAATATTGATAATGCATTAATAACCATTTATGACACTACATCCTTTGTAAAGTATGGCTACCAAAGACTGGGCACAACTGTAATCTAACTAATATTTTGTATAGATTTGTATAGATTTTTCACAGTCCTTGCTTTTATCCTCTACATGTCTATTTATAACAATGAGAATACCACATACGTTTTTAACAACATTATCAATTCGTAAAATATTAAAGGAACTAGTTTGAGGGTACTATTTACTAAATTCTGGCATGTCAGTGATGCTTTCTCTGTAGCATCTTTTAAGTTCATAGCCTCCTAACATAATAATATTTGACTCACCCAGTGACTAAGTAGGAAATAGAGGTACCTGGCCTAGTATGAAACCGGATGTATTGAGCTATTAATACTGGAAAGACGGAGGCTGAGAGGCTACCTGATAGAAAATACAAAATAATGAGAAACATAGATAGGGTGGATTGTCAAAGACTCTTTCCCAGAGTGGAAAGGTCAACTACAAGAGGGTGCAGGTTTCAGGTGAAAGGTGGTAAGTTTAGGGGAGATGTGCAGGGAAAGTTTTTCACACAGAGGGTGGTGGGTGCCAGTGGAGGTGGTGGGAGTAGGCACATTTGCAACATTCAAGTCGTATCTTGATAGACACATGAACAGGAGACGAACAGAGGGAAAGACATCATGTATCAGCGCAGGCTTGGTGGGCCAAAGGACCTGTTCCTGTGCTGTATTGTCCTTTGTTCTTTGTCAGACACAGCAGAAGGTCTCAGGTTCACTACCCAGCTGGAGAAAAAGCTGATTCAGCTGAGACAGTTGTTATTGGAATTAGCACCCAGGCTCAATATACCACCATTCTTTGCACTCAGCCAGAGACACTTTTCTTCTCCTTTGCTGCTATGCTTATTCTGTGACAAGAGTGACACATCCTCTAGACAGCCTATTCTATTTATTTCCATTTCCAATGTAAAGGAATGGTTAAGTACAAATTTAATACAAAAGAACCAGATAATACTTAGGAATGCACAGCATTCTAAACAACAAAGGGAGGTTAACATTTTGGTGAAACTATCATGAAGGGATTCAACTGGAATCTTCATCCATCTTTCTTTCAAACCAAAGTTGAAATTGCTTTTTATCTAATATCAGCTTATGGTTTTACTTCAAATTTCCAGCCTTTGTCATTTTCTATTTACTCTCCAGTGATTTACCCGTACCTGGTATTTTGGATATTTGGGTAGAAGTTGATCAAACACAATAATCTAGGCAAAGAAATCATCAGCACTCATACCCAACCATGAATAAGAGAATTTGCTTACAATGTTAGCAGCTACTTGGAAGAAATTAAATCATGTCCTCTCGAGGGCAGTTATCACTCAGGTCTGAGAAATAAGCTATGTTGAGTTCATGCGTTGCAATAGGTCGGGCAATGACTTAGTTGGGGTTTAGAGACACAGGGGGCGATCAAGTGTTGGGAGGACTTGGAAGAGTTTCAGATCCGTCTTTTGGGCATGATTTCAGGCCCCCCATATGTACTCTGCCTGCAAAATTCTGAGTGAGCCTGTTGCTCGCTGCAGAAGCCTGTGGGCAGGGCAGGGAGGTAGTGCGTATCTGCAGGCCTTTGATTCTGCACTTGCGCAGTAGCAGGTGTCTGACAGAAAAGAGAGAGCTGTCAGGCCCCTGCCAGTGCAGGCAGCCTGAAGCAGCTCTCCCCCCTGAAATCGCAGGGGCCCGTGGCTCGAGATACAGCCCCCACCGACACCCCTGCTGCCCAGACCGATCATGGACACCCTCCCTCCCCCACCAATCGTAGCCCCACTGCTCTCCCCCCTCCAATCGCTGCAGAGTGGCAGCGGGCCCCCTCTTGCTCCCTCCCCCCACTGATCGCTGCAGAATAGTAACGGGCCTCCTCCCCCAATTCGCCCCTTGCCATTAGCCCTGCCCCCAGTGCCACTGCCCCCATAGGCCCCTCACCCCATTAGCACTGTGTCCTCTAGCCCCCTCCTCACTGCCCCCATTAGCCCCACCCCCACTGGCACCGACCCCCCACTGGCCCTGCCCCAACTTGCCCCTCCCACATTAACCAGTGGGCATTGCCCATGTACCAGACTGGCATTGCCAAGGTGCCAGTGTGGCATTGCCCAGGTGCCAGGGTGGCACTGCCAGTTTAGCACTGCCAAAGTGGCACCCCCTTCCCTCAGCCTCCCCAGGGAGCCTCAATGGCCTCCGGTTCCACTGGCGAGGCCAAGTTGACTGCTCCCTGTTCATGGGGAGCATGTCTAATCCTCGCCGGTGACAACCATTCCTGGCGAGGTCATAAAGCGGGGGGCGGTGGGGGGGGGGGGCGGCAAGCCTGGACAATTGAGCACCGGGCTCGCTAAGCAGATGTCAAATAGCATTAAAATAAATTTAAATACATTAATCTGCCTCTCGCCCATTTCTGCCGGAAATCCAAAAATGAGCGCCATGCAATGGTAAAATTGCCCCCATAAAATAGGACACAGAAGACCAAGTCAAATCAATAAATCATTTATTGATTAACACACATGAAGGCACATGGCCAAGTTCATGATTGTATAAACGGAAAAAGGGTTCAAGTTACTGAGGCAGGTACTCATACAGTCCGTAGTCAGGTTCCAAAGTGGGTTTGTTGTCTGGTTCTGGTTGTAATCCACAAAGCACACTGCAAATTGCACAAAGCAAGTAATCCACACACGCATCTAATGCCCTCCTCACTTTCATCCTAAGTTTCCACACTTTACCATTTCTTGGTAATCTATTTATATTATCCATGGTGGCTCGGTGTTGCAGTGGTTAGCACTGCTGACTGCGGCCTCACAGCTCCAGGGACCCAGGTTCAACTTCAACCTCGGGTGACTGTCTGTGTGGAGTCTGCACATTCTCCCCATGTCTGCGTGGGTTTCCTCCCACACTCCAAAGATGTGTGGATTAGGTTGATTGGCCATTTTAAATTGCCCCTTACTGTCAGGGGGATTAATTATCTCCATATTAATTAATTAATATGGAGATATGGCCTGGGTGGGAGTGTTGGTGCAGGCTTGATGGGCCAAATGGTTTCCTGCTGCACATGAGGCATGCTATGATTCTATGATCAAAGGGTTTGCATATCCAAGATTGACATGAAGGCACTTCCAGGTTGAAGGTCGCCAGTTCAATCTGGGATGCCAGTGGCCATCTTGAGTGAGGCCTGGCTGCACTCAGCAGCCATGTTGAGTGAGGGACGAACGTGATGTAGAAAATGGAGGAGTGTCGATAATACTAGCCCTCCTGCACCCGGTCCCTTGTGACTTCACAATAGTATTGTTTATTTGTGAACAGCTGATAGCATAGTTCTGTAAACCAATTCAACATCTTATTTTGTTCATTTAATGAAAAAGATTTTGCCTATTCTGCGTTATCTGAATCTGGTGGGAGTGCAGGGTGTTATGCTGAGTGAAACATGGGATGGGGAACTATACTTTGTGGTAAATTATAGTGTCATCCTCTGCCCCTCCTACCCACAGCTATACAGCAAAACAAGGAACATCTGAGTCTTAGCTTATCGGGCAAACTGTCTGTACATCTGTGGTTTGAGATAAGACTATGCTTCAAATAATTTATTTGTATAAAATGAGATTTAGCTGGAAAATACATGACAGAATATTGCTTTTATCCATTTCACTGCTGTAATACCGGGAAACTGAAACAAGGAGGGAAATAGAAACAATGGTCTTGCAAATCAACTTGAGAAGCATTTGGAAGATACACATCAAAAAGGAGGATGAGTGGGCTGTGCTTGGTAATTGCAAATTCAGTAGGTGCAAATTTTCATTTCGTGCATCTTCCTTTTAGTTTAAATTTAACTGTGATGACTGAGTGGACAATGCTTACATTACACCAATAAGCAGCCTCAGGCAAGACTAGGGGAGGTGGGGTCTGCCTTCTAAGCAACATCTCCCTAGACATAGCTACACTGGCGCATTTCTGCTCTCCGGACCTAGAATACCTGATGCTAAAATGCTGTCCTTACTACGTTCTGTGGGAGTTCACCTCTGTTATCCTGGTAGCAGTTTACATTCCACCCCATGCGGATGTGAACACCGCGCTGGATGACATATATACCATCACAAATAGCCTTGAGATGATACATCCCGCGGCCTTGTTCATTGGCACGGTAACACAGTGGTTAGCACTGCTGCTTCACAGCTCCAGGGTCCCGGGTTCGATTCCCGGCTCGGGTCACTGTCTGTGTGGAGTTTGCACATTCTCCTCGTGTCTGCGTGGGTTTCCTCCGGGTGCTCCGGTTTCCTCCCACAGTCCAAAGATGTGCAGGTTAGGTTGATTGGCCAGGTTAAAAATTGCCCCTTAGAGTCCTGAGATGTGTAGGTTAGAGGGATTAGCGGGTAAATATGTGGGGGTAGGGCCTGGGTGGGATTGTGGTCGGTGCAGACTCGATGGGCCGAATGGCCTCCTTCTGCACTGTAGGGTTTCTATGATTCTATGATTGTGGCCGAGGATTTCAATCAGGCCAAGATCAAGAGCGACCTACTAAGATACCTCAAACACGTCTCCTGTTCCACCAGAGACCCAAACATCCTAGGCCACCGCTACACAAATATCAAACATGTTTACTGCTCTATTGCCTGCCCACACTTTGGTAAATCAGACCACAAGGCTGTGCTCCTGCTCCCGGCTTACAAGCAAACAACCCTCTATGTCCCCATGCACCCTGGACATACTCTCTTCCACCTTCTTCCATTGGGAAAAAGATACAAAAGTCTGAGGACACGTACCAACCAACTCAAAAACAACTTCTTCCCTGCTGCCATTGACTTTTGAATGGATCTACCTCGCATTAAGTTGATCTTTCTCTATATCCTAGCTATGACTGTAACACTACATTCTACACTACAATCCAAAGATGTGCGAGTTAGATGGATTGGCCATGCTAAATTGCATCTTAGTGTCAGGGGGACGAGCTAGGGTAAATGGATTTATGGGGGTAGGGCTGAGTGGGATTGTGGCCGGTGCAGTCTCGATGGGCCAAATGGCCTCCTTCTGCACAGTAGGATTCTTTAATTCTATGATTCTAAAATAAAAAGAAATTGAAATTTTAATCAGTTTTATGTTGCTTTTCATTATTTCCACCCAATGACTCATGCTATAAAGTCTTCCTGTGCTGAGGATATTGACAGAATATTTCGGGCACTCTAAAGGCTGAAATTTCACTCAGCTAATCCACCGTAAGGGCTGTGCCTCCAGTCAGGCAGGAACAGCCAGTGAAGGGATGAGGAACAGGTAGCAATAGGCCAGTTAGCTTAACATGCGTCATTGGGAAAATGATAGAGCCCATTATGATAGAGTCCAATGATGGAGTCTGTTGGGCGGCACGGTGGCACAGTGGCTAGAACTGCTGCCTCACAGCGCCAGGGACGTAGGTTCGATTCCCACCTTGGGTGACCGTCGATGTGGAGTCTGCAAATTCTCCCCGTGTCTGCTTGGGGTTCCTCTGGGTGTTCCGGTTTCCTCCCACACTACAAAAGTGTGTGGTTAGGTAGATTGGCCATGCTAAATTTCCCTGGTATCCAAAGATGTGTAGGTGAAGGGGATTAATGGGGTAAATATGTGGGGTTCCGGAGATAGAACCTGGGTGGGATTGTTGGCCTCCTTCTGCACTGTAGGGATTCTATGATTATAAAGAATGTAATAGCAAAGTATGAGGGAAGGACAAGGTATTGGAGGTGTTGGCAGGCTCAAAAGTAGACAAATCTCCAGGTCTGGATGAATTGAGTCCCAGGTTGCTGTGGGAGGCAAGGGAGGAGACTGCAAGGGCTCTGACCCAAATTTTTAATTCCTCTCTGGCCACGGGATACTTGCCTTTATCAATCGAGGCATAGATTACAAAAGCAGGGAAGTCAAGTTGGAGTTGTATAGAACTTTGGTGAGGCACAGCGGGAGGACTGTGTGGAAATCTGCTGGCCACATTATAGGAAGGATGTCATTGCACTGGAGGGGGTGCAAAGGAGATTCACCACGATGCTGCCTAGGATGGAATATTTAAGTTACGAAGAGAGGTTAGGTAGGCTTGGGATGTTTTCATTGGAACAGAGAAGACTGAGGGGTGACCTGATCGAGTTGTACAAGATTATGAAGGGCATGGACAGGGTGGATAGGGAGCAGCTGTTACCCTTAGTTGAAGGCTCAGTCATGAGGTGACACAAGTTCAAGGTGAGGGGCAGGAGGTTTAGGGGATGTGAGAGGGTGGTGGCGGTCTAGAATGCACTGTTTGGGAGGGTGGAAGAGGTGGGTTGCCTCACATCCTTTAAAAAGTACCTAGATAAGCACTTGGTATATCATAACATACAATGCTATGGGCCAGGTGTTGGTAAATGGGATTAGGTGGGAGGTCAGATGCTTTTCACGTGTCGGTGCAGACTCGATGGGCCGAAGAGCGTCTTCTGCACTAAATGATTCTATGAAATACATGGTATAATCAGGCACAGTCAGCATGGCTTCAAGAAAGGAAAATGATGCTTGACAAATTTATCAGAATTCTTTGAAGTGGCAAATGGAACAGGATAAATAAAGGGGAACCAGTAAATGTAATATACTTAGATTTCCAGTGAGAAAGAAAGGCGCTAAGGGAAAGGATACACTATCTGCGACTGACTAAAAACGTATCAAATTGAAAGAAAAAGTGTATAATTCAGCAAAGATGAGTGGCAGGTCAAAAGATTGGACAGAATATAAAGAGCAGCAAAGAATAACTAAAAAAACAATAGGGGGAAGAAATTAGACTATGAAGTAAAGATGACTAGAAATGTAAAAACAGATAGATTTCTACAGGCATTTAAAAGGAAAAAGAATAAGTGAAATGAGTGTTGATCTTCTAGAGGGCTAAAATGGGGGGATTAATAATGGAAAGTAAGGAAATAAATGAATTGAACAGATATTTATGACTGTCTTCATGGTAAAAGATACAAATAGAAGCCTGGAAATAATTATGAATTGGGAGGTAAAAAGGAGGGAGGAACTTAAAATAATTACAATCACCAGGGAAATGGTACTGAGAAATTAACTGGAAATAAAAAGTGACAAGTCCCCAGATCCTGATTGACTTTATCCCGGAGTCTTAAAAGGAGTGACTGCTGAGGTATCAGATACAATGGTTTTAATTTTCCAAAATTCCCCAAATTCTGGAAAAGTCCCATCAGATTGCAAAATAGTGAATCTGACTCCTCTATTCAAAAACTGAAGGGGATAGTGTAAGAGGAATTTTCTGAAGGGTGTTCCCCTTGGGGTGCCCTGTATTTGTTGAACCTCACTCAACCAATACATAGACTGCGAAAGACAGCATATATTTAAAGAACGAAAAGGAATTTATTTGCTAATGCATGCATCAGGAGAGAGACACAGTCATTGAGGGTTGACGTGCTCTCTGACCTAATATTGCTCGGTAAAATTATTATATTATTCTAAACATTTCAATATCCCACCCAGTCTCGTCAATCAGACTGAAAGACCCAATCACAATATTCAACATTATTACCTTAGCCAATAACGTTCCACCTGTCAACAGGAATAGGAGATTATTAGCGTATTGTCCATGCAGGTTCCTTCCCCTTTACTTAGGAAACCTAACCCACGTCATTACCAGTAACAAAGGCCATTATTAACATCTGTGATTTTTAATTGGCGAAAGGAGTCACTCTTTCGCTGGAACCAGGGCCTCCTTTATCAGCTTGAGAGACTGCCCCAGCCTCGCTACCCATGAACGAATTTACTCCCTTAAATAGCAAGCCTATGATTAAACTTGTTTTTGCACATCCAAAAACAGATAAGAGAAGCTGCCTTTCTGTGCTCCATTGAATTAACAGAATTTGGCCTGTCTACCACTGTGTTTCCCATCATGCTGCATTCAGAACAAAGTTGGCCAATACATATATGTTGAAAATACAGTTAAACTTATAATCCTTGGTTAATTTGTGGTTATACAGTTTATAATACCCTTGCAGTTTATAATACCTTTGTATATTTTGTTCCAGGCACATTGTGAATTCTCACTTTATATGAGGCACTTTATAATTACCTTAACCTAGTCTACTTATTATGGTAAAACTAAAATGAAGGGCCTGATATTAGAATTCTATACTACCCCCATCAGATAGGAAACAGGAAACTACCGGCGAGTTAGCTTAACATCTAATGGAAGGAAATTGCTGGAATCTATTACGAGTGGGGTTATAGCAGGAATTTCAAAAATCTCAATGCAATTAAGCAGTAACAACATGAAATCATAGAAACCCTACAGTGCAGAAGGAGGCCATTCGGCCCATCGAGTCTGCACTGACCACAATCCCACCCAGGCCCTACCCCCACATATTTACCTGCTAATCCCTCTAACCTACACATCTCAGGGGCAATTTTAACCTGGCCAATCAACCTAACCTGCACATCTTTGGACTGTGGGAGGAAACCGGAGCACCCGGAGGAAACCCACGCAAACACGAGGAGAATGTGCAAACTCCACACAGACAGTGACCCGAGCCGGGAATCGAACCCGGGACCCTGGAGCTGTGAAGCAGCAGTGCTAACCATTGTGCTACCGTGCCGCCCTGATTTTGTGATTTTGTGACAGGTGAATCATATTTGACAACTTTATTGGAGCTCTTTGAGAAAGTAACAAGCGATGTGGATAAAGGGGAACCGGTAGATGTGTGTGTACTTAGATTTCCAGAAGTCTTTTCACAAGGTGCTACTTCAAAGGTTACTTCACAAAGTAAGAGTTCATGGAGTAGGGACTAATGTATTAGTTTGGGTAGAGGATTAGTTAGCAGGAAACATGTTGTAGGGATAAATGGGTCTTTTTTGGGTTGATGAGTGGACTGCCAAAAGGATTGGTGCTAGGACCACAATGATTTACAACGCGTCCTGACACCTCAATCGACTCCCCTCATGAGGTCTGACTCCCTCCCACCTGAGGCCTGACCTCGGCCATCCCCTTGTGAGACCTGACCCTTCCAGCGAAGCATTACTGCAACACCGAGGCCTTCCCCCTACTGCCCCTGACGGCCGATCCCTACCCCCCCCCCCCACAACCAGGCCAGAGGCCCCCACCCCCCCTGTTGAGTCCTGACCCCGTCCCCTCATGAGGTCTGACCACCTCCTCCTCATTCACCTCTGATCCCCTCCTCGCCGTCCAAATCCTACCCATTTGCCTTCTCCCTGACCTGACAAGGACCTTCACCTTTCAATGGACCATTCATCTTGCCTGTTTTATGGCAGCTAGCCATACAAGAGGGACATGTCTTCCTCACTTCGACTCTCCTGCACTTCAATACTGGTTCTTGGGGACACGCTGCACTGCTTTTATCTCGCCCGGCTCCAGCTGGAAGGTCAGGTGAAATAGCATTGAAAAAAACTGACACAAATAATTGGGCACAAAGTGGCAATCTGACACTGAGTGCCACTCTGAGAATATTTAAGCCCGTTAACTTTGTTACCTTCCACTGATTCAGCATTTGTTGCCCTTATTTCTGATTCTCAGCACCCACAGCATTTTGCTCTTGGACCTGGAAAGTTACCCTTGCTTTCTGTCATTTTTGACAACGGTCACTATGCCTGAAGAAAGATTTTAGGGTGAGAATTTTCAGCCCCGCTCACCGCCGGAATTGTCCAGTCCCACCGAAAATCAGCGGACGTTCAGCTAATCTGTCGCATCTTCCACATTGGATCCCATCATGGCCGACCTGGAAAATCCCGGTTTCCAACCGGTAACCTCCTCCACTACCATATTACATATCAAACATCCAAGTGGTGAATGATAGAGCTAGAACCTAGTCTTCATACACTACAAGTTGTTGTTTATAGTGGGCACGATCTTACCGGCCCACTGCAGTGAAGTCAGAGAATTTGGCACCCAGCTAAATCTTCATTCACTGCGGCAGGATGGGTAAATCCCGTCAGCTTGAAGGGACGCAACATTCCGATCAGTGACTTGTAACAACTCCAGTCATTTCACGGCTTGCAATAGAAACAAACGCAAGTCTCTCTGGAAGAATCAAATCTTTCAGGTTATGTTTTACATAGTGCACTCAAACCAAAAGTTTCCTCCAAAACTGCTGACACATTAACACTTTACCATTTAACAATAAAGTTAGCACTCAGTTTTTCAGCGGAAACTGAAACCTGATGTAAAATAAAAAGTGGAAACCACCTTTGCCGAATTTTCTGTCAATATGTTGTCCTGATCATTCTCGTACAGCTAAACAAGACTTAATATTCATAAACTATTAATTCAAATTATGTTTGGAATTCACTTAGTGAACCCTGGATATATTTAATTTGCAACTTATCAAATATTTTTGCTGTCTCCCTATGGTTTGCAGGTGTGCACCTGACTGCAAATGGCTTCATGCCTCATGAGGCAGCGTAGCTCCCCACACTGCTTTTGCAGTCCGACCTCTCCCAAAGCAAGGCCCCAGAACCTCATAGTTGTACCCAGTACAGCCCCTCTGTTGTGGCTGCCTCCCACTCAGTTTGCAGCTCCAACAAGGAAGGGCACCCATTCAGCTGCCATTTGAACACCAAGCCAGCATGGAGGAACTGGGAAGCGATGTCTGCTTGGCAGCCAGTACATCCCCTCAGAACAAGGGGTAACTCAATATGAAGGGAGGGTAAGTCCACTGAGTGACTCCCCCACCTTCCTGTCAGTGACCCTTAGCCCTGGCCCCGAGCTGCACTTGTGTGCATCCCCAGCATTTTCCTTGGTGCTTTTTGTGTGTTGGCCTGCCCAAGAAGTAGTGGCTGTCTGAACTCTCGCCTCTGATATCCCCTTTGGAGGTGAAGGCACCAGGTTCACGCTCATGTAGAGCTGTTGTAAATGGCGCTGACGTGACATCACGCCTTTTGGTGCGGGCGGGCTCTACATCCAGAGTGAGTGCTCGCCAATGATATGCTGAAGCATTCAAATTAGGTTCACACCCTTCCCCGGTACGTTCCGCATCACTCTGCCAGCAAGGTTAGCTCAAAATCAGAAAACGCAATCTCACCGGCGAGAATCACACTTTTTCCATCTCTCTGCATTTTGCGCTCGCAGTGCCATTCCCATGGACAGCGAATGTGGGCTCAAGATCCTGCCCCTTATCTTCAACACAAATTTAACTCCTTTCCTTGTCTATTGGTTTGTGTTAAACAAGATGGTTTGTGTTATGTATTTATATTGAGCCTCAGTAGCTGTAATAAGCACCGTGTATTAATATATATATGTCGTCACTGGAAGTGACATCACAGGCCACTAGCACGGGAAACTATCCGAGTGAAGAAGCAGCCTGTTGTGAACACACCTTGTAAATAAAGCTGTTAATTTTTAATCCTCCTTGCTTCCTGGCATCAGTACCACAGCACACAATAGTTCGCAACCCCAACATTCTATTAAAACTTGAGCTGATCTTACAACCCTATATCTCCTTTATTCCAAAAGTGGCCTATATCCATATCTCTATATTATTACCCATCTCCAACCCCTCTACAGCGATCTGATGCTAAAAGCTTCAAGTGGCGTTTAAGCCACCCAAGTACCTGATAATGACAGCCTTAACCATCTCCTCTTCATATTCAACAGTATTACTAACACTTTATCCTCCACCATCAACATATTAACATATTGCGGGTAGGGAGTGAGGGGGAATCACTTTTGACCCGATACTTATCTGAACTGGCCATATGTATACTGTGGCTACAAGAGCAAGTAAGAGACTGGGAGTTCTGCAGCGAGTACCTTAACTCCCGACTCCCCAAACCTGATCTCCAAAGCACAAGTCAGGAATATTCTCCACTTGCCTGGTTGAGTGCATTACTAACAACATTAAAGAAGTTCAACACATCCAGGACAAAACAGTCCACTAGATGGCCAGCCCATACATCACTTTAAACAATCACTCCCTCCATCGCTGGCACATAGCAGCAGCAGTGTGTATCATTTACAAGATTCACTGCAGCAACTCACCAACGTTCCTTTGATAGCACCTTCCAAACCTACAGCTCCCACCACCGACAAAACAAGGACAGCAGACTGTTGTGCCTGCCGCACAGTCTGTTTTAATCCTTATACGGTGGACAAAGAACTGCGAATAGACATCTTGTCAGTACAACCAATATTTATTTAAGACACACAATCAATAATCACCCACCCAACCAACAATAAGTTATCTTTACAGAAAATACTAGAGTTCAAGTCCAATACAAGACCTTGACTTAACTTTGCGTGACTGGCAAGTACCCAAGCAGATATTGGCCTTTATCTGTGCGCTGGTCTCGGTCGTCCTCTGCATAGTCTGGTCCTCTGGTCTGGTCTGGCACTCTGGCTCTGGTCTTCCTTCCTTCTCGGGTGTGGTGACTCTCCTCGTGCTGGTCGTCGCTGGCGATGGTCACTGGTGTTGCAGCTCGTTCATGGAGTCAGAGAGAGAGAGATTCTTGGTTGTGCAGCACCGTTTATACCCCACTGGGTTTCATGCTCCTTTTGGCCATTGCCAATCAATCGATCAGGACTTGATCACCCTGATCGATAAAGTCCAATCGGGTGCTGCCACACCAATCTCTGGGTGTGTCCCCAACGGCCATGTCTGCAGCTGCGGAGGACACGTAGAGTACACACCTCCCTCCCAAATAAGGGGTTATGGCGCCCCTATGTCTGGTAAACAACCCAGTTTGATCAGAAAGTCTATTTTGATCCTGGAGATGACCCATATCCTGTGTATTCACCCGTCTGGGTTGCAGCCTGTTTATCTCTGTCTTTTAGGCTGCAGCCTGTCGTTTTAGTTCTTGCCCAATTGTCCCAGAGTGCTTTACAAATCACCATTTTAAATGGCCCGTTTGGCCACAGTCCCCCCTTTGATCCTGAACGCGAAGCGTGATGGATCACAAACTCAGGACCAGTATCTGTCAGGAATTCCCCAGTCACTCAACAGTCAAGCAAGGCCCAGGCATTGGCATGCACGGTAATGATACATTTGTTCAACATATTCCAGAAGCCACAGACAATAGCCCTCTACAAATACAAACAACCACATATCCTAAACACTATTATTACAATAAGCTAATTACCCACAAATACAGACAATCAGATATTCCAAACACCATTATTACAAATATTAGAATAAAGTATTCGCAGATCTGAGGCACATTTTGGTAGTAGAATTTCCAACGGCTCATTAGTACAAATCGGAAAATGGCAGGCTTCCTGTAAACATTGCTCTACTCAATTAGAGGGGACCATGGTCCAAGGGCGGACCCTACGTTCTGTCTCCGGGTGATCCTTTTTTTCCATCGGCTGAATTGGACTGTGAGGATGATTAGGTATATCAGGGTGAACAAAATCAGTACTACCGCCAGGTGTGACATTATGTGAACAAATGGATGGATTTGGATGTTTGAGCCCCAGTTCCAAAGGTCATCCCACCAAGAGCTGACTTTAATTTCTTTAATCCTCCTTTGCACCTCTTGGGTCTGCTGTACTACTTTGGTGAAGGTTCTGTGGGCTGTAGCCAATTTTGCCTGAATCAGGTTCAATTCCTCCGGCAGGGGTTTTAGGCTTGTGTCATATTTCTCATGGTACTCCCCTAGAGTCTGTGGGAGCTCGTCAGTGGCGTTCAAATCTACCCTCTCCCTCTTATGAATGTCTATTAGTTGAATGAGGCCCAGCCTGGCTGGTATGTCTGGTTTGATACAGAATGTAGTGTCAGTAATGTTACAATGTGTCACGCCATACTGATATTGTTTCAGGGAGGTGGTGAGACAGTATCTCCCTGCTCCCTTGTGAGTTTTCCGAGTTATGTCTGTGTCCAGGCTACAAGCTTCTATTGAGCAATTTAGGCTAGTGTTTGTTCTGAAGCCACACAGTGCATGCTTATTTAAGTAAACTGGGTACGTCCAGAGTAGTGCCTATGAGCCTCCCTTCTTTCTCCAGTGCGTACGGTAAAGTGCCGGTGTACCCTATCCAGATATCCTCATGGATAATCCCTATATTCTCCACTTCAAAGACCCTCAGTCCGACCCGGTCGTCAGTGATTATGGGGAGCCCTAATATCATTCCCAGGGCTTTCCCTGGAGTCGCTTTGCAGCCGTCATTGAACCAGACTTTGGTCAACTGTCGCATCTGGCAGCCAGATAACTCGGGGTGTTTCTTACCCGTAAATAAGTGTTCCATCTGTTCATCACTAATCCAAGATGGAACCTGTCCTCAGCGTACCTGCTCTAGGTTTTCCCTTAGCTGTTCTATCATCCACTGTCCATATGCACTACATAAAGTCCGGTTTTGTTGTCGGTCATCATCCTCTAATTTTTCCCTGATAATTTGATTGATTGTCTTGGCGTGTCCTTCTAACACAGCTACCATGTGGCTGCTGGCTGTGTTCCCAGTCAGTTCCCCTTCAGCATTTTGCCAATTGCCTTCTTTGATAGAACTCAGTGTCTGTTTAACCTGTTGGGTCAGAACCCTAAGTTTATTGTCCAGGTCAGCTAAATCAAGGATTTCGATGGTTGCTACCCCTGCCCCTTATGCTGTGACCATGTCATTGACTCACTCCCTCCTGGATCTTTTCTGTCTTTCATCCATTCCTACCTTCCGTCTTAACAGTCTGCGAGTTAAGTAGAGGTATAGTCTCAAGTTGGGGAGAGCACCACTCTGGCAGTTGGGTCACAGCTATATCCACCACCGCAGGTACCAATTCGTGGTTGATGTTGTCATGCAAGGTTTTCCCTGTGTGTTTTAGTATCAATCCATTCTGTGGTCCGGGAGTGGCTTCAGGACAAATCGAGTGGGATGGGTCTGGGGTTGGCTTCGGCCCAGTTCTTATTTCGTACAATGCAAAGTTCCTCTCTGAGTGTCCCGGGGCACCGCTGCCCGAGCTCCAATCCTTTTTCTGGGCTGTTGGCCAGACATCCAATTTCAGGGCACCCATTATTTGAAAATCCCCACCAATCCCCTTCTATGGTGACACTCAGATAACATTCAGTTGAACTGCCATTTGGTTTTTTGTATACCAGCCACTGGTTGTTACACCCAAACATTATACTCTTCTTGGGGTGTACCCATAACACACCGTCCTCACATTCCCCCGCATCAGGTGGGGCAAACCATAAATAACCTGGATACCACAAGTTCATCTTGCTTGGAATGTCCTGTGTGCTTATCCCGATGATGAGTCCGATGAGGTAGATCGTAGGTTGCATCTCTGTCACGTCCGTCACTGTCCTGAGGAGATCAATGTAACTTCTGCTGTTATCGCATCTAATATTTGATGTATAAACATATATTTAAAGTGTCCATGCCCCCCCCTTTTTTTGTGAACACTTATTTGAGAGTGCTGTGGTCAGGAGGACCCGGGTATCTCAAGTTTCGCTTGCATGCCGTAATTTTGTATTCTAATTGTGGAGCACTACGGAGCAGTTTTTTGTTCAGATCGATGAATAGGTGAGTCGTGGGGTTGTCAGAAAGAGGTGATTTAACTGGCCAGCAAAATCAAGGTGGCCGGTTTTAGTCTAGCAGCAGTCAGCATTAACTATAGGGATTCGAACAGCACTGGAGTCGGTCTATAAGGACCTGAAGAGGTGTCTGTTCCGTAAGTGTGTTGGAGTTTGAAAGCGGGCCTCATGTAAAATTTAGCACAAGTGCCTCTAAGAGTTGAAAGTGTGTCCCTTTAACATTAGGGGTAAAGAGATGGCCCTTCTATCATTAGAACACTGGAAATAATATTCTCAGTGTCACTTGGAACGCAGAGCAGCTGCATCTTCTACCAGGCTTTTGCACTGTAAGAGTTTTGTTTATTTCATTTCCTGTTGAGAATGTACCTCCGTCACCTTGAAGATTTTAAAATTTAGCACAGCTGCCTCAAAGATTTTAAAATGTAGCATAGCTGCCCAAAGATATGTATGATTTGCTCAATGTTGTCTTAACGAGAGAAAACTGGCGAAAGAGTTGGCGTCGGATTATATAAGTAACCTGGTTAATCGTACTAGCAGTATACAACCGCTTGTAGGCTGGTGCTTCCATCAGAGATTCTTGTACCTTGCATTGGTCTGTACTGTAAGCTGAACGTCATCATCTGGAGCACCTTAGATTCCTTCATTCAGCATTTTTGTCAACCAATTACCCAACAGAGACTCATATTCTGAATCATTTGTCTCATGGGGCTCCATCATTATCTCCTCACCTGGTTTCCATACCCGTGTCTGTTCATTGGACTGCACTGTGGAGTCTGCGTTTGAATCAAGGTTCAGGGGTCCTTTATCCTCGTGTCCCAGTCTAATTAATCTATGTGTCTGGTCCCTTATCCATGTGGGGGATGCAACATCGGGTGTCCCCATCAGAATAACCTGGTGTCGTTTAGTCAGGTCCTCACTGTTGGGTCTGGGGCTGTTTAGGTTTATGTTTATGGGAGAATCCATAATGCTGAGAGGGCCGATATCTGGTGAGTCGTGTCAGTCCTCTAGGGTGCGCAAGTCTCCTGTGATGTCTGGGTCGGTCAGTTCCCTAGGGGCACTCCAGGTGTGGACGAGGCTCTGGGCTGCAGTGTGGTCGGGGTAAGGGTCTGGTCTGAAACTGAAAGTGGATGAGAAGGTGTCCGGAGAAATACATTTCCTGGGTGACGCCATTCCGGTCGCCGAGTGTCATCCTCCCCTATCTCTAATGAGAGATGGTGGAAGTGATTATTCTGAGTCCCGTAAGCTTTCAGTTGATTTAACGTGGGACCAACCAGTTTTCCTGTTGACGATTAGGACTTTATGCACTGAGGGGCTTATTTTGTCGGTGATGGTGTGCTGACCTGCATATCTCGGGGACAAGAAAGAACTGGGGTTGTAGAGGGAAATCATCACCTGCTGGCCAACTGTATATTCTACCGGGTGTACCCTTTTATCGAAATATGCCTTGCTCTGTTTCTTTTTAACTCCTAATCGGACAGCCGCGGCTAACTGGGCTGCTTTAATGTTTTCGGTTATCTGCTGGACAGCTTTCACGTGGGAGAGCGCTGTGATAGCAGCTCAGTTATGTCAAACCCCAATAAATATTCAGCTCCCCTTATAGGTCGGCCAGTCATTAATGTGTGGAGGGTGAATCCAGTAGAACTGGAAACGGTGTTACGTACCATCATGAGGGCAAAGGGAAGCACTGTATCCCATGTTGTGTTGTTTTGCTGCACTGTCTTTCTAATGATCCCCTTTAGTGTTCGGTTCATGCGCTCTACGATTCCACTGGATTGTGGATGGCAGGTGATATGGAATTTCTGCTTGATGCCAAACATAGCCATAACGTTCTGCATCACCCGCCCGGTGAAATGTGCCCCTTGGTTGGACTCTATGCTGCTGGGAAGACCCCATCGTGTAAACACCTAATATCTTTGGGCTAATATCTTTGTGGTGGCCTTAGCTGTGTTGGATCTAGTGGGGAATGCCTCGACCCATTTGGTGAAAGTGTCTATTATTACCAGGATGTGTTTAAATCCATTTCTACATGGCGGCAGTGGGCCGATATAATCAATTTGGAGATTTGTCCAGGGGTCTTCTACTGGGCATGTGTGTCTTAGCTCCGCTTTCCTGGCATACCTATCGGGGTTGTTTTGGGCACAAATTAAACAATTGTCGATATAATGGGCAACGTCATTGTGCAGTTCGGGCCACCAACATAATTCTTTTAATCGCTCGATTGTTGTCTCTATGCCCTGATGGCCATGTCCATCATGGTACTGGTAGATGAGCTGATTTCTGTCCTGGGTAGGGACTACGTATGTGCCTGCCTTTAATATCAAACCATCCTGAATCTGTCCTTCCATTTCTCATATGGGGCTGGGTAGACTCCGTCTAAAATTTGTTTTAGGGAACTGTCAGTGCGCTGTGCCTGGACCAGGTCGGCTATATTAGTTTGGCAAATGGTCACACCGTTTACTCGCTCTCCTACAGGTGGCTGCCAAAACTGTCCCGTACGAGCACTGGCTTTGGCTAGTGCATCAGCCTTACCGTTACCAGGTGGGGAGGTTCTATGTGGTTTCTAACTTTAATAATCCCATATGTGCGACCTTCGGTGGACTGCAGAACGTATTTTAATAAGGGGGCTGACGGTCGGGACTTTCCGTCCGCTGATACGAAGCCTCTGGCTTCCCATAACGGTAGGAGCTCAGTCAGGGTGTTGCATAAGTACATACTATCGGAGTGTATGTTGGCGGGGGTTGGGAATAGGTCTGGGTGGCTCACTACGTATGCGACTGCTGCTAGTTCAGCAGCTTGAGCACTCAAATGGCTGGGTGGTTTGAGGGCGAGTTCTATTGGTGGCTGTCCCTGTTGATTTTCTACATAAATGCCACATCCTGTGATTCTGGTCCCATCCTCTATGGTGGATGAACCATCTACATAAATTCCCATGGCTGAGTCTGTCCGTTGGGTGGCTGTCTGTTTTGTCCCGGATCGTCTCTCCTGTTGTTTCGGGATAAACGGACCTGTGAGGTCCTTTGTGGCTATAACCTGACACTCATGCAGATCTACCCCATAATTTAAATTATCTGCCAGGAACGTGGGCACTTTGGTTCGCTTTACGGTGATGTCCTTACCCTGCAGTAGTCGGGTCCAACGGGCAGTGCGGACCTGGCTTACTGAGTCGTCTTTAAGGCGGCCATCCAGCAGAAGCTGGGTTGGGGTGTGTTCAGTGAGGACGGTTATTGGGTTCAGTCCAGTGATATCGGCGAAATGCTGCACGACCCAAAATACCGTGAGCAGGTGTCGTTCACACCCGGAGAAGCCCTGTTCGATTGGGTCTCAGCCTCGTGAGGCATAGGCTACTGGGCCTGGTCTAACATGTCTTTCTTGTAATAGTACTGTGAAGTGTGTGGTTGGTAGCTGCAACTTCTAAGGTGTATGGTAGTTCTGGGTCAGGGACTAGTAAGGCTGGCACGGTGGCGAGGGCGCGCTTTAAATAGGTTACTGCAGCTGTGTGCTGCACAGTCCACTTCCAGGTTGCATTTTTCTTTAGCAACTCAGAAAGTGGGGCTGCCTTGGAGGCGAAGCCGTCTCTGGTTCCGACAGTACCCTACTAGACCTAGGAAAGACCGGAGGGCACTCACATCCCGGGGCAGTGGGAGGTGCTCTATGGAGTCTATCCTTTTCTGTTCAATCTCCCTCTTCCCATGGGTAATCACTGTACCCAGGTATATAACCTTGGGTTGCAAAATTTGGGTCTTTTTCGGGTTGACTTTGCAGCCTAATGAGTGGAGCAGTGTGAGTAATTCATCCAGCAATGTTATATGTTCCTCTTTGGTGTTAGTCTGTAACAATAAATCATCTACATATTGGACCAAGCACTCGGGTCGGGAAAACTTTTCTAGTCCGGTAGCCAGTTGCCTGTGAAAGATGGACGGGGAATTATGGAAACCCTGTGGTGGGCAAGTCCAAATGTATTGCTGTCCTTGGAAGGTAAAGGTGAAACTTGTACTGGCAAGACCGATTTAAAGGGATGGACCAGAAGCTGTTACTAATATCTAGTACCGTGGAAAAACTTGGCCTGGGCTCCCTGTCTCATCATGGTGACGGGGCTTGTGGTTACTGTGGGGGCCGTGAGTGGGGTAACCTTATTTAATTCCCGGTAGTCAACTGTTAACCTCCATGATCCGTCTACCTTTTTCACAGGCCATATCGGCGCATTATTTGTGGATGCCACTCGTCTCAACACCCACTGCTGTAATAGACTATCAATTACTTTGGCCACCTCCCCCTCTGCCTGTCTGAGGAAACCGTATTGTCTCTGTGGTTTCGGATCCGGCCCTTCAATTAACACCTCCCCAGGTATCTGGCCACAATCATGTTTATGCCGCGCAAACACCCCATTGTTTCTTTGAAGCACCTCCCTGATGGCTGGATCACTGCTAATCGTTAAGGGATCAAACCAGAATTCCCCTATTGTGCTAACCCTATTAGCATATGTCCCGACTGGGATGATTGATGGTGCTCTGCTAATCGTAGCCATCTGCCAAATGCATCGATTAGCTGGATCGAATGAAAGATTACATTTATTCAAATAATCGGACCCCAGAATGTGTTCAGCGCTTGGGGGAAGGTCAAATAACACCGCTGGATGGTCACACACCATGCTACCTAGGCGGACCTGTACAGGGGCTGTAATGCGTCCCTCCTGCATGTGTCTTGTGAATCCACTGAGTGTAATTGTGCCCGTAGTTGGCCAAGGGATGTCTGTTTTTAATTTTGATACATTTAGGGTAGTTCGGGAGCCTCCGATATCCCAAAGGAATTCTACGAAGTGATCTCTTACCTCGCCGTTAACTAGGGGTCTCCCTACGCTATCCCACCTGGTGCTACAGACCCAGGTTGGGGAGGCCGGACACCGTCAATCTAGAGTTCCATAGGCAGGGACAGTTGGATACAGTGGTGGGCTCGTGCTTACGGTATGCATGGGGTGACCGGGACCTTCCATCGGTGGTGGGCAGTGTTCTCTCTCGTACCTAGGAGCTGCCCTAACTGGTGGAGCCGTGGTCCTGGTATTCTCGGGAACCATGTAAATGGTGGCGGGGGTCTCCCACAATCTCGGGCGAAGTGTCCTGGCTGCCCGCAATTAAAGCATGTCCCTCTATCTTTCCCTGGGGCTGCTGTGTAAGGTGGAGCTGTACCTCTCTGGTGTTGGTGATCCCCTCTACCCTCGTTTCTCCATACTGGACCCTGGCTAGCCCTCATCGGAAGCATTCTCGCCTCCCTTTCTGACCGTGACATTGGGGCTCCCTGAACTTCCTGTTCCCAGACTAGAGCTAACCATCGGAGAACCCATGCTTCATTGTGTGTGGTCTCTGCGGGGTCAAAATTAGCGCAGGCTTTCTTGCCTTCCTCTGTGGTGTGCGAGACTAATGTCCTAGCCCATTTGGATGAATCAGTCTCATTTAATCTAGCCCTATCTAATTCTCCATATACTCCCGTGAAGTGGATCCATAAACGACCAGCAAAGGCAGTCGGATATTCCCCTTTCCTCTGTCTACATTTATTTAACCCATCTACAGGATCCCCTTTATTGAACCCTACCGCAGTCAATATCACTTCCTTAATTTCGTTTAAGGTTCCTTCTCCGACATTTTGAGGGGTTGGCAGGGCAGACATGTGCTTAAGCAAGTCTAAATACTTGCTTAAGCCCATGACTATCAGCTTCACCTCTTCCCTTTCATCTCGCCCATGCATTATCTTCTGCTGCCTAACATCCTCAAAGAAACTGTGTGGATCAGCCGATGGCTCAAAGGTTGTGATTTTATTTATGATTTCGGCCAATTGTGCCACCGTAAACGGGGTTGTATAACAGCTGGGCCCTGAGACTCTCCTACCCGACGTTCAGTCATCACTGGGTGCATCGGTTCTGGAGGTGAATCTGGGGGCGCAGTGGGTATGACTTCCCCTGGGAAAGATAGTGGTGGACCCCAATCCTCGGTTTGCGTAATGTAAAGTCTAGCATTCTCCTTTAACTCTCCTCAATCCGCATTCCCTATCCCCTCTTCCTCTACTGTCCCGAAGGTTCACATAAATCCGTTCTGAACCGATAATAGGGATTTCAGCTGTGAAGTTTCTCGCTGGCATTTGGAGTGGTCAGCGGTTGCCTGTCTCTGTTCTTTACTGGCTTGATGTAGCGCCTTTATTGCCGCCTGCAGATCAGCGCACTTAGCTTCCAATCGTGCTACTGCCTGCTCAGCTTCATCTTTGGCCAAGACAGAGTGCTGGGCGTCTTGGTAGGCTCTCTCATACTGGGTTTGAAAATTGCCCAGACGTAATAAATTTATCTGGTTGGTTCTCCTTAATTCATCTACCTCTCTGTCCTTTTTGGCTCTTATTTGTCCTATCCTCTTCTGCTGTTGTTCCCTTAGTTTCTTAATCTCCTCCTCCTTTTCCTCCTGTGCTTGCTTTGATTCCTTCAGTTCCTTACCATTTGTGTTTAATTATTTTTCTGTTCCTAGCAGCTGTCCTAAGCAGCTCACAATGGCAATTTCTTTCTCACTTTTGTCTGCCCGTTTTCCCTGAACTTTCCTCAGATCGTCCCAATACTTCTGCCCTAGGAATCCCGGTCCCGTCTCAGTATTGGCACAAGATTCTGCCCATAGGGGCCACCCTTTCTTCTTAATATATTCCCTGATTTTTGTTTCCCATATGGGACACTTCTCTGTCTCTGTGCTGTTTCCTGCCATTCTATATTCAACGACAAGGGGTAGGGAGTTGATCGGACTGCGGGTACGACTTTGGGCTATGTTCCGGTCCTAATCCCTCCGGATTCTAATGCAAACCTAAGGAGTTTACCCTATCCTCCTTGTTAGTAACAATGCATGCACAATAAACAATTTCCTGAAAGCAGTTATTTGTCAAATAAGGAGTTTACACCTGTTGGCTCTGAGTTTTAAATAATCGTTCAATATAGATTCTGCGGGATTCGATATCGGAGCAACAAAGTTACTTCTTGTCGATGTCCTGGTGGAGTCGCCAATTGTTGTGTCTGCCGCACAGTCTGTTTTAATCCTTATACGGTGGACAAGTAGCTGCAAATAGACGTCTTGTTAGTACAACCAATATTTATTTTAGACACCCAACCAACAATAAGTTATCTTACAGAAAATACTCGAGTTCAAGTCCAATACGAGACCTTGACTTAACTTTGCGTGACTGGCAAGTACCCAAGCAGATATTGGCCTTTATCTGTGCGCTGGTCTCGGTCGTCCTCTGCATAGTCTGGTCCTTTGGTCTGGTCTGGCACTCTGGCTCTGGTCTTCCTTCCTTCTCGGGTGTGGTGGCTCTCCTCATGCTGGTCGTTGCTGGCGATGGTCACTGGTGTTGTAACTCGTTCGTGGGGTCAGAGAGAGAGAGAGATTCTTGGTTGCGCAGCACCCTTTATACCCCATTGGGTTTCGTGCTCCTTTTGGCCATTGCCAATCAATCGATCAGGATTTGATCACCCTGATCAATGAAGTCCAATCGGGTGCTGCCACACCAATCTCTGGGTGTGTCCCCAACGGCCATGTCTGCAGGTGCGGGGGACACGTAGAGTACACACCTCCCTCCCAAATAAGGGGTTATGGCACCCCTATGTCTGGTAAACAACCCAGTTTGACCAGAAAGTCTCTTTTGTCCTGGAGATGACCCATATCCTGTATATTCACTCGTCTGGGTTGCAGCCTGTTTATTTCTGTCTTTTAGGCTGCAGCCTGTCATTTTAGTTCTTGCCCAATTGTCCCAGAATGCTTTACAAATCGCCATTTTAGATGGCCCGTTTGGCCACAAGACACATGGGAACATTATCACCTGCAACATCCCTGTCAAGTCACACACCATCTTGATTTGGAACTATATCGCTGTTCCTTCATTGTCATTGGGTCAAAAACCTCCTTAATGGTATTGTGTGTGCACCTACACCAGATAGATTGCAGCAATTCAAGAAGACGGCTCATCATCACCTTCCCATGAACAATTATTGTCAGCGATGTTCATACACAAATAATAAATTTGTAAGAAATCATTCCATTGTCACCTTCAGACCTGGTTGGCTTGCCATCTCCATCCTTCATAAACTCCAGTTTACCCAGATCCCTGCTGTCCAAATCCTAGTCTGCATTAAATCCAACACAGATATAACCTTTGTTCTTGCTGATCTAAATTTGATCCTGGATGCTCAAATCCTCAAATTTAATTTGTTTATCTTTGTGTTTAAATCCTTTGTTGACTGCATCAATCTTTTTAATCTCCACCAACTCCAAATTTACTGTTCCTTTGAAGCTGATCATTTGCATCACTCATTCCTTCATCCGACCGTTGTGTCTTCAGCTGCCTTGGCTCTACATCTCTGCAATTCCTTGTCTAAACACTTGCGCCTCTTCGCCTCCCTCCCTTCCTGCATGAGCCTTGTTAAAACCCACCTCCTTGACCAAGCTTTTGGTGACCACTTGCATATCCATCTATATTTGATCAGGCCTTTGTACAGTGCCTCATAGTTGCTGATCCACTATCTGGAGTATTGCAAACTGCAGGTTTATTGGTTGATTTCAGCTAAGGTAGAAGTTAAGAGGTTAAGATTGACCATAATGCCCCTTGTCTTTGGAGGAAGAACATCCGTCCATGGTTGTCAACATTGCAAAGTCTGTTTTCGGAAAACAAAATTCTAAAATTAATGGTGCCAATTTCAAAATGTTGGTGATGGCATGATGGGCTTTTTCCAAAGCTACTTTTCACACTTTCATTCTTAATGTTATCAAAGCCGTCTTCATTTCTCCAGCTTTCAAGAAACAGATAATCCCAATAAGTCAACATATATCAAGTCCAATAGCTGACATAATGAAAACTCTAATATAACATGCATTAAGATTAGCTCTGAAAACATATTTCTAACAGCATCACTGTAACAGACATTTTTGCTGCAACACTTCTTTGTATAGTTTACTGAAGATAGTTTTAATAGCACATCTGTTGCCCTGTGCCTGTCCAAAATATAACAAGCTCCGATGTAAGCTTTGAAGATATCTAAAAGCTTTTAGGCGTCACCAACATCCAGTCACATTGTAAGACCGCAGTTACTTCCTGAGTATTCTGCCACTCACCCACTGGAAAAACATAAATCATAGCTCAGTAATATTAGCAAGTTGTGTACGCAGTTAATGTGCTGACTGTTCTTGGGTGAGTCAAGATAGAATTAGAGACTGATGGGGGAAGGGTCGATATACTGAAACAGTGGGATTTAAACTGACTAAAAGTCATCCCTAACTTTTATGCTTCTTAAAGCTTAAGTCACATATTTACCATCCTTGAAATGAGTAGTTTATGAAATAAAATGAGATGTGTTTTGCAATTTAGCCATCAGACAAACACAAAAGTAAAATTGTACCTTTCATATGATTGCCCCTGTACACTGGTTTATACAATGATGTTTTAAAGCAATGAATACTTTTGCTACAGTTAATTCCAAAGATAGTAGAATCTGATAATAAGTTATCTCTGAACTGATCCATGGAGATAAGATTCTTCTGAAGCACATGTTTTTGAATGGAAAAACCTGCAAAAGCAAATATCAGCAAAACAAAGCAATGCCCTAAAGCAGCCTTTTAATACTGAGGAACATAGCAACATAGGAACAAGAGTAGTCATTTGAGCTCCTCAAAGCTGCATCACCATTCTTTGGGATCATGGATGAGTTGTGAGCTAACTCCATATACCCATCTTTGTCCCTATTACATAGAGGGCGGGATTTTCCAGCCGCGCTTGCCCCAAAACCGGAAAATCCCACCCGAGGTCAACAGACCTTTGCATGGTCAGCCCCACCCGCTACGATTCTGGGATGGGCAGGATGGGAAAATGCCCCCCCAATATCTTATGAATCTCTTAAAGCTGTACCCAAACTTTTATAGTCTTGAACATAGAACAATAATTCAACTCACCAGATATGTTTGGATCAACCCCAGGGTCAAATCCAACAGAACATTTGGCATCCTTGAGAAATGACTTTTCCTATTACTTGAGTACAATAGGCCTCAGTAAAAGTTCAGAGGAAAACCAGATTAAGTTTTTCTTTTTCACTTTTTCTTTCATTCATGGGACATGGGTGTCGCTGGCTGGCCAGCATTTATTGCCCATCCCTAGTTACCCAAGGGCAATTGAGAATCAACCACATTGCTGTGGCTCTTGAGTCACATGTAGGCCAGATCAGATAAGGATGGCAGATTTCCTTCCCTAAAGGACATTCGTAGTTTGGTGATTTCGCGAATCATGTTGTCCTGATGCAAGGCATTGATGAATCCGAAACCAACCCTGTTAGCAGCCTGTGATGATTATTTAAATTCTCCAGCTGAGGTGAGTTCAGAGCTTAATAAAAAGCATTGAAAACACCCAACAAAATGATGAAAAGGCAAAAGGCAGCTCTTGGACAAACCCCAGGAGAGTGTCAGAGAGGCTTAGAACTCTCTGGAAGCCCTAGCAATATATCCTTATGGGAAGCCTAAGCCAGAAATTCCAAACGATTTCCTCTTCAAATGTGTGGACACATTTCCACAACTATACCAGTAGCTGGTAATGAACAACAAAAAAAATGGCATGAGCTCGAGTCCTTCCTCCTCCCTTGGGGTTCCTGTGGGCCCCTGGGTCACTCCTTGGGGTGGCAGTGCTTCTGCAGTGAGCTTCAGAAGCTCCAGTGTCACCTGGCCCTGCCAGTCCTGGAGGACCACCTGCGTCCTACCCATGGTGGTCACGATGGCCGCCTGAGTTGGACACCACCTGTCAATGGGCACAGCAAGTGTCCTCTGAAACTGAGCTATCCTCTGCAACCCCTCAACCATAACTCTCTGCGACTGGGCCACATTCTCAAGGGCTGCTGCTGTAGCCCACTGTGTCTCAGTGCTTTCCCACTGAGTCTCCTGCAAGCTCTCGAGCCTCTCAGCCATGGGCCGCAGAATCTCGAGAAGCCTGTTCAGTCCCTCAGCTGTCGCCTGCTGTGACTCGGCCGTGGCCCTCTGGGATTCCACTATGGCCTGCTGTGACTTGGCCATTGCTTGGAGCCTGCCACTCATGGTGAGAATCCCCTGCCCCAGGATTTCCATCACGGACATCACTCTTGCAGTGTTGGCCTGGGAAGCACGCAAGACAGGCAATAGCTGGTCCACCTGAAAGCTTTGGGACTCCTCCCAACAGCCTTGCAGTCGGTCCAGTGTGGCCGTCAGCCCCTCCTGCATTCCCTGGCTCTGTTGCTGCATCTCCAGCAGCTGAGGGAGAAGTGATCTCAGAGGCCCAGCATGTAGCCTGGGGCCAGCTGAGTCCTTGCCTTCGGCAGGCCCCCGCATGCCAGAGGCCTCAGATGGTCCCTCCTCTACCCGATGTATATTATCAGATGTGTCGTTCTCACCAGAGAGTGACCCAGAAGCCTCACCACTAACTGGACCCACCGACATGTCAGTATCTGGGATGGTGAGTTGTGAGGTGGAAGCTGATGCCAAAATGGTGCCACCCTTGGAGGTTCCTTCAGCCATATCCTCCAAGGACTCATCTGAGCTGTCTGAACCAGGATGGCGGGAGCTGCAGCAGGGTCCTGGAGTCCAGATGGCCGCGGGGCATCCGTATCTGTCCCTGCAACACAGGACACAAGGTTAAGTGCAAGGGAGGGAGAGGAATCCGGGATGCAAAATACATGATTCAGATTTCTCCATTGGACATGGAACAAAGCACCAAGAAAATTATATCAGAGGGACAGGCCCTTTGGCCCTTCAAACCTGCAGCGACCAGGCTGCCCATCTGATTTGTAACCCCCTACACTTGCAGGTGTGCTGATGGGGAGGGGGACGGGCGTGGATCAGTGCCTCAATGATTGGTGACAGGGGAGAGAGAGGGAGGTGTCACACAGCCATCGGAATCCGGAGGAGATGGGGGCCTCGTGCAGGAGGGTCCGGAGTGGGGTGGGGAGGATCACTCTGCCTGGTATTGGTAGGGTGGAGGGGGGGGGGGGGGGGAGGGTGAATCTCTCTCTGCCTGAGATCATTGGGGAGGATGGAAGGATGGAGAGTCCGCTGCCACTCTGCCTGAGATCAGTGGAGGGGAAGGGGAGTCTGCAGCCACCCTGCCTGATATTGGTGGGGAAAAGGAGGAGGGAGCTGTGATCGGTCTGGGTGGTGGTGGGGGGGGGGTTGTGTGGGGGGATAAGGGAGTCAGTGGGGATGGGGCATGTCTGTGGAGGTCAGAGGGAGCCCCAGGAGGGATGTGGCAGGGGAGCGGTATTCTATCATTTTTTTTCTGCGTAGGCCCAGTTGGAGGCGCCGATCGGAGCTGCAGGGTTTCGGGTGCTTTAGGCCCCGCCCACAGGTGGAATCGCTGATATTTTTGCAGACAGAGTACGTATGGGGGCACCTAAGAACGGGTCTAAAAGTCGGATCTGAAACACTCCCAGTTTCAAGTCCAACCCAGAACTTAGAATCGAAATGGTAAAATAGGGCCCTACATCTTTGTTATAGTTAAACTGTATTGTTAAAATAAAGTTGATTTCCTCGTGGGTCAGTAGAATCATATCCAGAATGAAACACTTTATGGTGCCACTAATGACAAAATCAAAAACAATGGCCAATTTCTCAGAGAACTTTGGAGTTTCTGAACTGATCTCTAACACTCTGCAATATCTAATGCTTCCAGCCATTATTTGATATAATGCGGAATGAATTGAATTAACTGAAGACTGATAACTGTGATGATGAGGACCTCAGGAGGAAGCCATGGTGGATTATCCACTCAGCACACCTGGCTGAAGTTGGCTGCAAATACTTCAGTTTTGTGTTTTGTACTGATGTGCTGCGCTGCCCCATCATTGAGGATGAGGATGTTTGTGGAATCCCCACTACCAGTTAATTGTTTAATTACCCACCACCATTCGTTTTGGATACGGCAGGACTGCAAAGCTTTGATCTGATCATTTTGTTGTGGAATCTCTTTACTCTGTCTATGAGATATGGCTTTCTCCATGTAATATCTTTTGTTGCAGCTTCATCAGGTTGGCACCTCATTTTTGCATATGTCTGGTGCTGCTCCTGTCAAGCTCCTAGGGATGGCTCGGTGGTACAGTGGTTAGCACTGCTGCCTCACAGTGCCAGGGACACGGGTTTGATTCCCGGCTTGGGTCACTGCCTGTGTAGAGTCTGCATGTTCCCCCCACATCTGCGTGTGTTTCCTCTGAGTGTTCTGGTTTCCTCCCACAGTCCAAAAGACACACTAGTTAAGTGCATTGGCCATGCTAAATTCTCCCTCAGTGTACCTGAACAGGCGTCAGAGTGTGGCGACTGAGGGGAGTTTCAAAGTAACTTCATTGCAGTGTCAATGTAAGCCTACTTGTGACACGAATAAATGAACTTATAAAAAAACTCTTCCACACAACTTATTGAATGAGGTTTGGTCCCCTAGATTGACAGTAATGGTGGAGTGAGGAACACACATACGAAGTTGCAGATTGTGGCTGAATACAATTCTGCAGCTTCTAATGGCCCATAGCATTTACTCAGACTGAGTAAGGACAGAAGGTTTTTTTAGTTTAGTTAGGATATCATGTGACAGGCTTGGAGGGCCGAAGGGCCTGTACTTGTACTGTATTTTTCTTTGTTTAATCCATGTCCAGTTTTGAGCTGTTATATCTGTTTTGAATGTTTGAGTTGCTAAGGCTATCAGACAGTCATCAAAAGCTGTCCAGGGGAGCTGAGGTGAATTGCTGAGGCATTTCTATGGGGAATGGAAATGGATCTACCTGGGTTTGTGTGGCTGACTACCACAAAATGCTGTTCATTTATTGAATTAGTTATCGCGAAGGGGAAAAATACATTATCTGGTGTGGTACTGTGTCTGGTGGAATGCACATTCAGTGAAGTGTGCACTTGCGGGATGACACACGCTTCAGTGAGCTTTGTAGACAAGAAAATGGGTGATTTGTGATTGCATTCCACCCTTTGTTAACATGTAGACTGACCTTTGCTCGATCAGCAGTATTTTCAATAACAACTTTACTGCCTTTAACTTAATAAAATATCCCAAAATACCTCACAGGAGCATTATAAAGTAACATGTGATACTAAACCACATAAGAAGATATTAGGCCAGATGACTTTTGAATGGACCTACCCTTCACTAAGTAGATCTTTCTCTACACCCGAGCTATGACTGTGACACTGCATTCTGCATTCTCTCCTTTCCAGGATTTTAACCTGGTGTTGTGAGACTTCTTACTGTTCCTTCTCTATGGTATGTTTTGGCTGTACAGCATGCAAGAAACAATACTTTCCACTGTATACTAATACATGTGATACTAATAAATCACATCAAATCAAATCAAATCAAAATGCTTGGTTGAAGTGTTCGGTTTTATCTCAAAGAGGGAAAGTGAGTGAGAGATGCAGAGAAGTCATAGACTCATAGAGCTATACAGCATGGAAACAGGCCCTTCAGACCAACTCGTCCATGCCAACCAGGTTTCCTAAACTGAATTAGTCCCATTTGCCCGCGTTTGGCCTATGTCCCTCTAAACCTTTCCCATCCACGTACCTGCCCAAATGTCTTTTAAATGTTGTATTTGTACCTGCCTCTACCACCTGGAGGTTCATTTCATATACCCACCATCCTCTGTGTGAAAAAGTTGCCCCTCAGGTCCCTTTTAAATCCTTCCCCTCTCACCTTAAACCTATTCCCTCTAGTTTTGGTCTCCTCCACCCTGGGGAAAAGACTTTGGCTGTTCACCTTATCTATGTCCCTCATGATTTTATAAACCTCTCTCTATAAGGTCATCACTCATCCTCCTATGCTCCAGAGAAACATCCAGCCAATCCATTCCCTCCTTAGAACCATAGAACCATAGAAAATTACAGCTCAGAAACAGGCCTTTTGGCCCTTCTTGTCTGTGCCGAACCATTTTATGCCTAGTCCCACTGACCTGCACTTGGACCATATCCCTCCACACCCCTCTCATCCATGAACCCGTCCAAGTTTTTCTTAAATGTTAAAAGTGACCCCGCATTTACCACTTTATCCGGCAGCTCATTCCACACTCCCACCACTCTCTGCGTGAAGAAGCCCCCCCTAATATTCCCTTTAAACTTTTCTCCTTTCACCCTTAACCCATGCCCTCTGGTTTTTTTCTCCCCTAGCCTCAGCGGAAAAAGCCTGCTTGCATTCACTCTATCTATACCCATCAAAATCTTATACACCTCTATCAAATCTCCCCTCAATCTTCTACGCTCCAGGGAATAAAGTCCCAACCTATTCAATCTCTCTCTGTAACTCAGCTTCTCAAGTCCCGGCAACATCCTTGTGAACCTTCTCTGCACTCTTTCAATCTTATTTACATCCTTCCTGTAACTAGGTGACCAAAACTGTACACAATACTCCAAATTCGGCCTCACCAATGCCTTATATAACCTTACCATAACACTCCAACTTTTATACTCGAGTAAAAACTCCTTAAAATTCAAACCTTCCAGTTCCAGTAACATCCTTGTAAATCCTTTTTTGCACCCTTTCCAGTTTAATAACATCCTTCCTATAGCAGTACTCCAAATGTGGCCTTAACAATGTCTTGCACAGTTGTAACATAATGTTCCAGTTCCTGTACTCAACGCTCTGACTGATGAAGGCAAGCGTACGGAGGATATTTCAGAAATTGGAGTCAAGGCATCTGAAGGTGCAGCCACCAATTGTGAAGCGATTAAATGAGGTATACACAGGAAGCCAAAATAAGGTTATGAGAGACATGGACAGAGTGGATAAGGAGCAGCTGTTCCCCTAAGTTGAAGGGTCAGTCACAAGGGCACATAGGTTCAAGATGAGAGACAGGAGGTTTAGGGGGGATATTAGGAAAAGCTTTTTTACCCAGAGGGTGGTGACAGTCTGGAATGCGCTGCCTGGGAGGGAGAGGCGAGTTGCCTCACATCCTTCAAAAAGAATCTGGATGAATACTTGGCACATCATAACAAGTCAGGGCTATGGGCCAAGTGCTGGCAGATGGGGTTAGGTGGGAGTTCAGGTGTTTCTAATGTGTTGGTGTCGACTTGATGGGCTGAAGGGCATGTTCTGCACTGTATGATTCTATGATTCTAGATGAGCAGATACCACAGTGGGTTGTGGGATTGGATGACATTACAGAGATGGGGAGGAGTAAGGCTGTAGAGAGATTTGGAAGTAAGGATGAGAATTTTAAAATAAAGATGTTGCTTGACTGGAAACCAATCTAGATCAGCTTGCAGATGGGTGATTGATAAACGGGGCATGATGAGAATTGGGACATATGTAGCAGTTCTTTGGGTAAATCCCAAGTTTGTGGAAGGTATAATGTTGCAGACTAGCCAGGGATGATTTGGAATAGTCAATTCTAGAGGCAATAAAGGCAATATAAGGGTTTCAGCAGCAGCCAAGCTGCAATAGGTGAAAAGTCAAGCAATGTTATGGAGATGGAAATACTGTAGACAGCCTTACTAACGGCGCAAATATGCGTTTGGAAGCTCAGCTTGGACTGAAATATGGCACCAAGATTGAGCGCAGTCTGGTTTAGTCTCAGATTGTTGATAGGGAGTGTGGCAGTTGGTGAATGAAGTTGGGAGAAGGGACTGAAAACAATGGCTGGAACATTCCAGCTGTTCATGCTGACAGGATCTTCTGGTCCTGCCGATGGTGCACCCTCACCTTGGGCTTTCCGCAGTGTGGAGTGGACTCAATGGTAAATCCCATTGACAGCGGCAGGTCCAAAAGATCTCACCACCAGCCAACACTGCGCAGCCACAACCGTGAAAATTATGCTGCCGGGAGGTCAGAGAATCCCACCCAATAGCTTTGGTCTTCACAATATTTGATTGGAGAACATTTCTGCTCCGATACTGGATGCTGAATAAACAGGCTGATAATTCAGCAACAGTGGAGGAACTGAGAGATGGTAGTTTGGTTTAAGCCGGGTGCCATCAATGTACATGTGAAATTTAACTCCGCGTTTTTGCGTTTTGTCATTGAGGAGCAGCAGGTCGAGAAATAGTAATGGGCCAAGGATGGAGGTCACCAGAGGTAACAATGTGATGCAGAAGGAGAATCCATTGCAAGTATGCCAACTCCACAACCTAAATTCACAGTTACCTCTTCACCTTGCCGTCTCATGTGACCTCATGATTCCTACTATAGCAATCATGGATTATACCCTCTCTGATCACTTAGATATGCACATTGAAAAGGTACGGTGGTTTTAATGGAGGATTTTAGCTTTCATTTGGAGCCACATAAGCACTTGTCAAACATGTAGTTTTACGGAGGGGAATTGTAAGACAATATAATCAATAACTACCAAGATTTCATTTTTTGTAACTTTTATTTTAACATGAATAAGAACCAATGGAAATTAAGCGTGAAATAATAGGCAAATGGTACTTCAAATGAAAAGGCAAATTTAACTTTAAATAGTCGATACCACAGAGATGGATCTTACAGGACCACAAGCACCCACATGACTCTCCATATAAATGTGGCATTATGTGGCTGCACAGTTCCACAGTATACTGTTCTTTATTCATGCACTGTGGCTCAGGAGTCATACCTGGTATCGTCTTTACCTTTTGTGTTACACAGGTATAATTATCATCAGCAAGGCACACTCTATGAATTTTTCTTGCTTGGGTCACAGAGTACCTTTCCAGAGCCCCTTTTCAACTAACCAACCAATATAATCTGGGATAATTCTTTGGTCACTTTTTTGGAAAGCATCCCGCTATTTAGCGTCTCTGAGCTGTACATATAGTGTTCTACATCTAGACTTTTTTAGCCAACTCACACGGTACTCCAAGAGTTCCTGCTTTCTTTTCAGCCAAACAGAAAAAACTGATCACTTCCTGAGAATGATTTACTACTTCTCTTCACTCTCTCTGCTTTGTTGTGAATATCCAGCGCATAATTCATATGTTTTAGAGTAGAACTTTTAGTTTTAGAATGAAACTTTTAAGCATAGGTGAATGGGAGCATTTGGTTGAGAAACTGGTAAACATAACTCTGATGTAAATTCAACTCAAACAACTCAGAGTTTATTATACGTTAAAGGTATCCTGTGCTTATTTAGCAATGTTACCGTTAGCAGCGGGAATATTTAAACAATGAATGACCTATTGTTAAGATTGTGATTGTTCAATAAAAGATTTAAATGATATGTGTAGTTCTTATATGAAAACAGGTAGGGGGCAATTGGTCAACAAAGGCGTTCTTTGATAAGGGCAGAAATTCTGGTAAAGGCTTGTAAATTTCATTAGCAATTCAAATTTTTTATACATGTTACAGAATCAAAGAGCTGTGTTTAATTAATTTATCGAGAGGTAATGGCCTAGTGGTCTTATCGCTAGACTATTCATCTAAAAACTCAATTAATGTTCTGGGGACTTGGATTTGAATCCGGCCATGGCAGATGGTGGAATTTGAATCCAATAAAAAATATCTGGAATTAAGAATCTACTGATGAACATGAAACCATTGTCGGTTGTTGGAAAAAAACCCATTAGGTTCAATATTGTCCTTTAGGGAGGGAACTCTGTAGTCCTTACCTAGTCTGGCTCCAGAGCTACAGCAATTGCATTGACTCTCAATTGCCCTTGGGTAACTAGGGATGGGCAATAAATGCTTGCCAGCCAGTGACGTCCATGTCCCATGAATGAATGGAAAAAAACAATCTGTTTGAAGACATCCCAAGGCAAACCACAGTGTCATGGAGATGGGCTGTGGGGTTAAATGTTTCTTTTGCTAAAGTTATCTGGGTGTTTGTTCAGAAAGCTGGCAGTGACAATTTTGCTTGAGTATAGATGGCATCTTAGTCAACTGAGACAGTCAGCAGGAGATTATTGTCAGGTCTGCACTTTAATTACAGAAAACACTAAGGCTGGAATTCTCCAGTCTCACATGCAGCTGGGATTATCCGGTCCTGCTGCTGTGAATGGAGATTTGGCTGAGCACCAAATTCTCTGTTCTCACTGGCAATTAATAAAATGTGGAATTGAAAGCTAGGTTCAGTCATGGTGATCATGGAACTATCATTGATTGTTGTAAAATTCCATCTAGTTCACTAATGCGCTTCAGGGAAGGAAATCTACTAATCTACCATCTTCATGGTATGGCCTGCAGATTCCAGATCTACAGTGATGTGGTTGACTTTTAGCTGCCCTTTGAAATGACCAATGTCATGGACAGTTCAAAGATGTTTCCCAATGTCACCCGTGAACAATGTACTTGTATGTGAGTGTGTATGTTTGACTCTTGGATTGAATAATTCAATTAAAAAAAACAGCAGCAAAGCCATTTTACTTAAAAGGAAAAGGTCACTTTATTTCATACTATTGCTTTGGAAGTTACTTCAGAAAATATAAAGTTTCAAACGCGTACACACAAAAAAAGTTACAAATGAAGATAAAATTCTACTTATAAACAAGATCAAGATTAGTCTGTATGTGATACAGTCCTGATAGGTTTTGAAGTTGAGATTTGATTTGATTTGATTTATTATTGTCACATATATTAGCATACAGTGAAAAGTATTGTTTCTTGCACGCTATACAGACAAAGCATAACGTTCATAGAGAAGGAAACGAGAGAGTGCAGAATGTAATGTTACAGTTATGTCTTCCACATTCGAATTGCCAGAGGAGGCAACAACAGGTGGTATTGGTTGGTGGAATCGGGGTTTACCAGGAGGAGAGAAGGTTCCTTGGTTCTGGTGCTGAGGGCATAGAACTTTCAAATTGCCTAGTTATTTATAACAGAAGTTACAGCTGCTTCTAGATGCCTTTCTCTATCTCTACCGTGGTTCAAATTTCCTTAAGATGGTTCTCTGTGGACCTGCCAACTTCCTGCCCTTTTCAATGTATTTTTGCCAGTAAGCTAAGATGTTTCCTGTTATCGTGTGACCTGGATAAAATGTTAAGTTGTCTCCCAAATAAGGCATTGACACTTCAAATGGCCCTTCTCCAATCTGCGATTCATAGAAATCATAGAAACCCTACAGTGCAGAAGGAGGCCATTCGGCCCATCGAGTCTGCACCTACCACAATCCCACCCAGGCCCTACCCCCACATATTTTACCCACTAATCCCTCTAACCTACGCATCCCAGGACTCTAAGGGGCAATTTTTTAAACCTGGCCAATCAACCTAACCCGCACATCTTTGGACTGTGGGAGGAAACCGGAGCACCCGGAGGAAACCCACGCAGACACGAGGAGAATGTGCAAACTCCACACAGACAGTGACCCGAGCCGGGAATCGAACCCGGGACCCTGGAGCTGTGAAGCAGCAGTGCTAACCACTGTGCTACCGTGACGCCCTTCTTAGTGTTTGGCCTGGTCAGGGTACAATTTACATTCTTACAATAAGGCAGCAACAAAACTTCATTATCTCCTGGATGAGACCATAGTGAACCATGACTAAATTAAGGATTGTCTTTTGTCCTCTCGGAAGAGGAAGCCCAATCTGAAATTCATAATTCTGTCTGGCAGCTTGGAGCTATTTTGTAACAGTCTTTTAATCAGTGCAAGTTTTTAAAAAATATAACTTTCAAAACAGTTTTTATAAAATTTGGATTCTTGTCACTGTGCACCCTAACACCGAGCAAGCTACTCTGTTCAAGTGCAATTAGGGATTAGGGAACAAATTCTGGCCTTGCTAGTGATATTCACATTCCATGAAAGAGTAAATTTTAAAATATCTAATAGTGATCCGGCCTGGTAGCACAGTGGTTAGCACTGCTGCTTCACAGCTCCAGGGACCTGGGTTCGATTCCCAGCTTGGGTCACTGTCTGTGTGGAGTTTGCACATTCTCCTCGTGTCTGCATGAGTTTCCTCCGGGTGCTCCAGTTTCCTCCCACAGTCCAAAGATGTGCGGGTTAGGTTGATTGGCCATGCTAAAATTGCCCCTTAGTGTCCTGAGATGTGTAGATTAGAGGGATTAGTGGGTAAATATGTAGGGATATGGGGGTAGGGCCTGGGTGGGATTGTGGTCGGTGCAGACTCGATGGGCCGAATGGCCTCTTTCTGTGCTGTAGGGTTTCTATGATTTCTATGATCAAAATCAAGGTAGTGTTTGAAAGGAAGAAACACGAAATAGCTCCCAAGATCCTCAATTTACCTTTGATATGATGAGAAAGATGATCCACAGCAATCTGGGCAAATATGTTAATGGATAAAATGACAGAGGAACAATAAAGGATATTCAAAAATAACCCAACGTGAAACAGGACAACTGTATACCCCTAAAGGGCAAAGAGTTCTTACCAACTAAACCAGGCTTGTCCAACATGTGGCTTGCGGGCCACTATCCGCTCTGCCATGCATCTTTTCAATATAATGTCATTCAGTCACATAATACGACAGCTTCTAGTCGGGAGAGAGTGGCTGCTGGCGGGAGGGTGGACTGGGATGGGGCAGGAAGAATGTGTGAGCTCGAGTGTATGTGTGAGGCAAAGTGAGTGTATGTGTGTGACAGAGGGCTGAACCTTACCAAAAAATGGCAGTGTTGTTTCTCTCCAGAAAACCTGGTCAGTTTTCTCTCCAGATCTTACGACACTCTGCCAAAACATCAAGGGGCGTGATTCAAGCTGTCATACAGGGGAGACGAGGCCAAAACACACCTGCAAAACCTGGCTGCTCAGAAATCGGAGTACCATCTTTAAAGGGCGCCCCAATCAGAGCAGCAATAAACCTTCTCCCATCCCAGCACAAAGGTCCCGGGGCTCCCCTCCCCACTCCTGATCGGAGCCAGCATTCACTCTGAACCCATCTCCCCACCTCACGATCATCGGCCCCTTCGCTCCCACCCCACATTTGTTGTGGGGTGGGAGTGAATCGTTGGTCAGGGTAGGGCCTGGGTGGGATTGTGGTCGGTGCAGACTCGATGGGCCGAATGGCCTCTTTCTGTGCTGTAGGGTTTCTATGATTTCTATGATCAAAATCAAGGTAGTGTTTGAAAGGAAGAAACACGAAATAGCTCCCAAGATCCTCAATTTACCTTTGATATGATGAGAAAGATGATCCACAGCAATCTGGGCAAATATGTTAATGGATAAAATGACAGAGGAACAATAAAGGATATTCAAAAATAACCCAACTGTATACCCCTAAAGGGCAAAGAGTTCTTACCAACTAAACAAGGCTTGTCCAACATGTGGCTTGCGGGCCACTATCCGCTCTGCCATGCATCTTTTCAATATAATGTCATTCAGTCACATAATACGACAGCTTCTAGTCGGTGCCCCCCCCCCCGCCACTATCATTGGTCCCTACTCCACCCCCACTGTGATCATTGGCCCCTTCTCCACCATCTCTGCCCTCCAACATTAGTGGCATCCCCCACTTGTCTGGCCACTCCTGGCTCACATCCACAGCTGCAAGAATTCCGGAATCCCCCCACCCCGTGAGGCTTCCACTGGGGACCGCCCCTTGGCACAGGTTGGCACTGCCAAGGTGACATGAACATGGTGCCAACTTGGCAGTGCCAACCTGTGTCAAGAGGCAGTGCCAGGGCACTGCCTGGCCATGTCCCTTGTTCCCTGAGGGCTATACTTACCTTTAGACTCCCGGGGAGACCCCCATGACAGCTTCACGTCTAGGTGAACCTGTTGTAAACTGCGCCGGCATGATGGGTTCATTGTAAAGAATTTAATGTAGAAAGGTAAAATTATACCGAGATACTGACAGATAAAGTGATTGGGTAAAACTGCGGCAAATAGATTTCAATGTTGGCAAATCTGATGCTATTTACTTTAAACCTGAACAAGATTAAACACTGTGATCTTAGCGGCCGTTCATGCAATGGTCCCACTGCAGCAAGGCCGGAGAATTTGGCACCCAGCCAAATCTCTGTTCCCGCCAGCGGGATGGGAAAATCCCACTGCCGTGAACAGCTGTAACATCCCGGCTTGGATTTTTTAAATGGTAAAAAAAGTTAGAAACAGTGGCAATGCAAAGAAACATAGGAGTCCACACTGAAATATCATGAACAGGTTCAGAAAAGAATCAAAACGGCTAGCAGAATGCTGCCTTGTCTGGCATTTTAACCAGGGTGTAATATGATGATCTGGAGACACCAGTTCCTTGATTAACACAATGATGGGATGGCATGGTGGCACAGTGGTTAGCACTGCTGCCTCACAGCGCAGGGACCCAGGTTCAATTCTGGCCTCAGGTCACTGTCTGTGTGAGTTTGCATATTCTCATAGTGTCTGCATGGGTTTCCTCTGGGTGCTCTGGTTTCCTCCCACACGGTAAGAAGTCTCACAACACCAGGTTAAAGTCCAACAGGTTTATTTGGTAGCAAATTCCTCCCACACTCCAGAGATGCGCGAGCTAGGTTGATTGACCATGCTAAATTGACCGTAGTGTCAGGGGGATTAGCAGGGCAAATGTGTGTGGTTACCGGAATAGGGCCTGGGTGGGATTGTGATCTGTATAGACTCGATGGGCCAAATGGCCTCCTTCTGTACTGTAGGGATTCGATGATTCTATGACAGGTAGACCAGCAAAATCAGCTTTATTTCTGGTCGCGCTCTGCTCTTCACAGTTTCTAGCTGGTAATAACTTTTATTAGAATGATCAGGCTGTCAATCCAGATCGGTTTTAACTGGCCTGTGTCATGATTGACTAACTTTTGAGCTAAGGTGAATATCAATGAGAGTGGAATTAGTAGCTAACAGAAAGTATCGGCCAGAATTTCACACTCCCCTGCTGGCAGGTTTTTTGGCAAAGGTAGAGCATGGAATTAAAGGAACAGAATTCTCTCCGAGTTCCTGCCTGCCCTGACCTCACAGCCATTTTATACATAAGGTGAGCAAGCCCTCAGATGGGGAACACATCCTTGCATCAATGGAGGTCCTTAGGTGCCAATTAATAGCCACTTAAGGGCTATCTCCCACCCAACCTCAATGTTTAGGATGGCGGGAGGATTTGTTTGGCGTGCGGCCTTCCCTACCATCCCTGCCTAGGGGCATCTTGTCCTCCGCCCCCAGTACTTCTGGCTCAGGCACGTTGGTGCACTTTCTCTTCATCCACTGCAGCTCTTGTGGCTGCAGGGATTGGAGACCTGCTCACCAATATGGTTGGCTAGCAGACCTGTAAGGAGGACTTCCTCCTGAGTGAGTCACGGAAGTCCTGCCTGTAGCCAATTAACACTCAGTCAAGTGTGAAATGGCTGTGGGGCATGCAAAGTTGGTAGAAATGTGTTCCCTGCCACCTCTTTGGGTGGCTGCAAAGGAGAGCTAACCATCTGAAATATTCAGGCCATAGTTCTGCATGCTCTTCATACTGGCGCCTCTCAATTTTCTTTATGATTTGTGGTGTTCCATTCAGTATAAAGCAGAGAATCTCTGACAAAGATTCTGATTGTGGTATTTTTATGTGTCATGTCAATTTCCACTTGGAGCTGGATGGAAACTGTCAAACTTATTTCATATTATACCACTGTAATCCACAGAGGGAGTTTTTCGTTTCACTAGTCTGGGCTGGGTTTAAATGCAGGCCCCAGAGATGGAAGTACAGTGTTTGAACCCACTACACCATCTCGCCCACAATAATGTGCTATAAGGGATATTCCTCTCTCATTCTCTTCTATAATTTTCAGAATACCATTTCAAAATAGCTATATAAATGTGGAAGCCAGTGGGCGGAACAGCAGTATATCTCCTCTATTTCTCCTGCCCTGGCCCAACAAGCTAACTTAAAATTCTCCCCACAATCAGATCCTCAATCTTGGTTCCCAGCTTCTGGTCACCCTCTCGGCTTTCTGACCAACCTCAGCGTCCCATTTTTATTGCTCCTACATTTTGTGCTCGTCGGACGCCATTTTCCTTTGGAATGCAGGTTTATTTGGTGCTATCCTGTCAGAGCATGTTCTGCGGAGGGGGTGGGGAGGGGGTTGGAAAAATCAAGAGATGCTTTGACAATGGCAGCATTGCACTTATCCCATTGTGCGCTTCTTCTAGTGCTATCATTTCCTCTTCTAAGTACAGCAGATTTATGTCTCATTTCTCCCAGGTATTCCCAACAGCACCCACACCCGCTCTCCCCGTCTCATCCTCAAGTTATTTTCAGCTACTGCTGAAATTTCATTTGGATACTTACTTCTGCCCTTTCATGGTTTTCCATCACCCCATCTTTTAACACATCCCCTCCCCCCACCCACCCACCCACCCACCTCAGTCTATCTGAGACGTTGCAGCAAGGATTCACCCATCCCATTTATCACTCCAGTTAAAGTAGTCAACTCTGCAATTACGGCAGGATCATCACCTGGGAGCAGGTCTCACATTGTCTCACTCTCAGTGACGCAAGACTGTCCCCAGAAGTCCAGGACCATAATATCAAGCGTACGTAACAATATCAAATACACATTTGTGTGAAATTGACAATAATTTCCAATTGATATTAAATGGGCATTGCATAATTTTCAAAGAAAACCACAAAAGGAATATGGAGCGATGACTCCGAGTGTTACTAAATATCCGTCACCAGTGAACTGGCATCCGGCCAAATCTTAACAGACACAAATATATGTTTGTAATTTTCTCCTTAGTTTACTTAACACTTCCCATATGTTTCAAAACCACATTTAGTGTGCTTGTGTTACAGAACTGTTGTTTTTAAATGTACCCCATCTTATTAGAGCATCTGGATAATTGATATTGTGCTTCCCATTGGGGAAACTGTTCCTCGGTTGATAAATAACACATGCAAAATCTTGGTTTGTGATTTATTTGGATCAAATGAATCAGACTCTAACCTTAAAGCTCCTGGTAAAAGAGAGGCAGTTCAGGACTGGTGCAGGTTGAGTACATAATGATAACTGTGAGAATACTGGGCACGATGCAGTTCATGTCATCAAATACCATCTTTAGATTTGGGGAATACATGCTCTTCTTGTTCATGTATGCTCTGAGATCTCGGGCATGATCTTCCCAAACAAACTGGTGTCAGAAAAGTCTGAAACCTGGAATTATTCACACTGGTCTTTTTGGCGTGGCCCACACCACCATCTTACAACACTTAATACAATGAAAGAGCCTCAAAGCGATTCATGCTGGCATGGACCCTCCAGACACATAACTCACTCAAAGTGGCTGCAGTTGTATGGCGTTAATAAGGGAGAGCTGTATTTAAGTGCTAACAATGGACTCACAGTCAGTGAAGTTCGGGGGGTGGCACCATGAAGAGCAGCCCCAAGGTTCAGGGAGGGAGACCTGGGCTGTCTGCTGGATGCTGTCAGGGAGAGGAGGGCCATTTTCTTTCCACCATGATGGTCAAGTGGTTGGGCTGGCTATGTGGCCTGGGAAGCAATGGCAGCGGCAGTCACTGTCTGTGCACTGGCACAGAGGACCGGGGGCCACTGCAGAAAAAAACTGAATGATTTCCTTCGGGTAGCAAGGGTGAATGTCCATCCCGTCCTGGCACCTAATATTCAGGCCATAGTTCTGCATCCTCTTCTTACTGGCGCCTCTCAATTTTCTTTATGATTTATAATGTTCCATTCAGTATAAAGCATAGAATCTCTGACAAAGATTCTGATTGTGGTATTTTTATGTGTCGTGTCAATTTCCACTTGGAGCTGGATGGAAACTGTCAAACTTATTTCATATTATACTCCTGTAATCCACAGAGGGAGTTTTTTGTTTCACTAGTCTGGGCTGGGTTTCAATGCAGGCCCCAGAGATGGAAGTACAGTGTTTGAACCCACTACACCATCCAGCTCACAATAATGTGCTAGAAGAGATATTCCTCTCTCATTCTCTTCTATAATTTTCAGAATACCATTTAAAAATAGCTATATAATGTGGAAGCCAGTGGGCGGAACAGCAGTATATCTCCTCTATTCCTCCTGCCCTGGCCCAACAAGCTAACTTAAAATTCTTCCCACAATCAGATCCTCAATCTTGGCTCCCAGCCTCTGGTCACCCTCTCGGCTTTCTGACCAACCTCAGCGTCCCATTTTTATTGCTCCTACATTTTGTGCTCGTCGGACACCATTTTCCTTTGGAATGCAGGTTTATTTGGTGCTATCCTGTCAGAGCATGTTCTGTGGGGGGAGGGATTGGAACAATCAAGAGATGCTTTGACAATGACAACACTGCACTTTCCCATTGTGAGCTTCTACTAATGCTATGATTTCCTCTTCTAAGACAGCACCTCCCCTCCCTCCACCGCCCTCTCCTCTTCCTCCTCATGTTCTTTTCTTCCTCTGGCTACAGCTGAAATTTTATTTGGATACTTACTTCTGCCCCTTTATGGTTTTCCATCACCCCATCTTTCCATCCCCGCCACTCAACACCCCCCCCACCCGCACCCCCCCCCCCCTCACACACACACACACACACACACACACACACACACACACACACACTCCCAGTCTATCCAAGATGTTGCAGCAAGGATCCTTCCCGCATATCACTCCACAGTTAAAGTAGTCAACTCTGCAATCACGGCAGGATCATCACCCGGAAACAATGGCGGGACAGGTCTCACATTGTCTCACTCTCAGTGATGCAACAGTGTCCTCAGAAGCTCAGGACCATAATATCGAGTGGACATGACAATATCAAATTCACATTTATAGAATCAGTTGTATGAAATTGACAATAATTTTCAATGGATATTAAATGGGCATTGCACTAATTTTCAAAGAAAAACACAAAAGGAATGTGGAGCGATGACATGATGCAAGTGTTACTAAATATCCGTCACCAGTGAACTGGCATCCGGCCAAATCTTAACAGACACAAATATATGTTTGTAATTTTCTCCTTAGTTTAGTTAACACCTCCCACATGTTTCAAAACCACATTTAGTGTGCTCGTGTTACAGAACTGTTGTTTTTAAATGTACCCCATCTTATTAGAGCATCTGGATAATTGATATTGTGCTTCCCATTGGGGAAACTGTTCCTCGGTTGATAAATAACACATGCAAAATCTTGGTTTGTGATTTATTTGGATCAAATGAATCAGACTCTAACCTTAAAGCTCCTGGTAAAAGAGAGGCAGTTCAGGACTGGTGCAGGTTGAGTACATAATGATAACTGTGAGAATACTGGGCACGATGCAGTTCATGTCATCAAATACCATCTTTAGATTTGGGGAATACATGCTCTTCTTGTTCATGTATGCTCTGAGATCTCGGGCATGATCTTCCCAAACAAACTGGTGTCAGAAAAGTCTGAAACCTGGAATTATTTGCATTGGTCCTCTTGGCGCGCCCCACACCCTTACAACACTTAGTGCAAAGAAAGAGCCTCAAAGCAATTCATGCTGGCATGGACCCTCCAGGCACATAACTCACTCAAAGTGGCTGCAGCTGTATGGCGTTAATAAGGGGAGCTGTATTTAAGCGCTAACAATGGACTCGCAGTCAGTGATGTTTGCGAGACAGTTTGGGCTGTCTGCTGGATGCCATTAGGGAGAGGAGTGCCATTTTCTTTCCACCAGGAATGGTGGTGGTCCAGGGGTTGGGCTGGCAATGCAGCCTGGGAAGCAATGGCAGCGGCAGTCAATGCCCGTGCACTGGCATAGAGATCCGGTGGCCAGTGCAGGAAGAAACTGAATGACCTCTTTCGGGCAGCAAGGGTGACTATCATCCTGTCCTGGCATCAGTGATACTGTGGCACTGTGGCTGGCACTGCTGCCTCACGGTACCAGGGACCTGGATTCAATTCCCAGCGTGGGTCACTGTCTGTGCAGAGTCTGCGCGTTCTCCCCGTGTCTGTGTGGGTTTACTCTGGATGCTCTGGTTGCCTCCCACAGTCTGAAAGATGTACTTGTTGGGTGCATTGGCATGCTAAATTCTCCCTCAGTGTACCCAAACAGGCGACGGAGTGTGGCGACTAGGGGACTTTCACAGTAACTCCATTGCAGTGTTAATGTAAACCTTGCTGTAACACTAATAAATAAACTTTAGTCTGTCACACCTGGAATGTCTATGTCCATGGCCTTTGTGACTTTGCAATGTCAGAGGTGGCCAACAGGGTAATCACGCTCATATTTGCATCCAACCCAATAGAATTCATTCACTATTGACACAATAGTCAATCCAGGCAAGCCTGATAAAGGATGTATGCAAGGTCTGCACTGAAAGAGCCAATGCAGAAAGCATAAGCCAGAACAAGTGATTTGATGTCATGAAAGGCCACACCCAGAGGCCAGACTTGTACAGCATTCCAACCAGCCAAAGACACATAACAGAGATCATTAAAATAAGATCCGTGAAATATCCTACCAAGTTATACAGCCAGATGATAACCAGACCTTCATACACAAAGTAGGCAGACATTCCAGACAGTGAACATCAAATAAAGTATTGGCATAGACGCCTTTGCCGCCGTCCATACCCCATACTCCCATTCCCACTCACTCAGTACAGAAATGACAAGACCAATAAAAACACTGAGAAGTCTTTTGAGATGCTCATAAATCTGTTAAAATAAACAGCCATTCAAAAATGTCTTGAGAAACATAATACTAATAGGACCTCTTTAAACTGTGAAAATAATAAGTTCACAATCCTCCTGACAACTGTATTAATATCCCATGCTGAGCTGAATCCATTGGTGGGTTTCCAACTCAGCCAAGCCTTCATAATGAGATTCTATTGCACACAACTGTGTCAATCAGCTAAAGAGCTGAATAAATTAAAACTTCTGAAATCATTCAAAGGTCTTAATCATATGTTCAAGACTTTAAACAGTCGAGCATCTTCCTTTGTGCTAGGTGTGACTCTAACTAATGGCATATTTCTCTCCTGATCTCCATTGACTTCAGTTTTGCTTGGGCTCCTTAACACTTGGTCAAATGCTGCCTTGATGTCAAGGCAGTCACTCTTACCTCAGCTCTTGAATTCATCTCTTTTCTTGCGGTTTGGACGAAAACTGTAATGAGGTCAGGAGCTAAGTGGCCCTGGTGGAACCCAAACTGAGCATCAGTGAGTGCCACTGATGATATTGCTTATAATGTTTGTCTTGGGGCAATTATAGTTTCTATATGAATTAGTCGTCCAAGCATATTTCACGAAGACTTTGCACTCACTGTTTCAATGAGTAGAAATCCAACATAAACCCAACACTTTTATTGCAGGAAGTCTAAAATTGAATTATTTTGGACATATTTGGCCAGAGTTTGCTGTCGTAAACTATCTAATAGCATCTGCTCTCTTTAGACTTGTCCTTCCATGTTTAATTTTAAGTTTTCAGTAGTGTGGGGAGTGGAAAGAGTGCGGCCCAGGCAACAGGACATCAGAACGAGATCTGGAGATGACTGTAATAATGTGACTATGAGGCACTGGAAATACCAGACACAAATACCAATTCTGTTTGGAGTGCTACAGAATAAATAACCTTAGACTAAGTTATTTTAAAAAGTTATTTTATTTGCAAATTAAAAAAAAAAACATTTTAGACAAACACAATGAGAAATAATTAATGTTTTTTTTAAGAGGCTGTTGAAAGTTAAGCACTTACTGAGGGAAGGTGACCAAGCAAAAGATGAATAAGAAGAAGACGTCTCGCAGGTTTATAATAAAAGCAAATTACTGCGGATGCTGGAATCTGAAACCAAAAGAGAAAATGCTGGAAAATCTCAGCAGGTCTGGCAGCATCTGTCAGGAGGGAAAAGAGCTGATGTTTGGAGTCCAGATGACCCTTTATCAAAGCTGACATTAATTTGACAGAAAATCTTGCCCAATAATGACCTTGACCATAAGGCCATAAGACATAGGAGCAGAAAGAGGCCTTTTAGCCCATCAAATCTGCTTTACCATTCATTAGATTATGATTGATCCGATATGATAATCCTCAACTCCACTTTCCCGTGTTATTCCCATAAACTTTGATTCCCTTAATTCCCTTGATTAAAAATCTGTCTATCTCCTTGAACACATTTAATGGAGGATCAAATTTAGGTATGAATTTTACTGTAAATGGCAGAACCCATTTAGGAACATTAACATACAGAGGATCTGGGCGTGCAGGTCCACAATTCCCTAAAAGTGACAACACAGGTGACCAAGGTGATTTAGAAGGCATATGGCATGCTTGCCTTCATCGACTGGGGCATTGAGTACAGGAGTTGGAAAGTCATGTTGCAGCTATATAAAACCTCGGTAAGGTCGCATTTGGAGAATTGTGTGCAGTTCTGGTCGCACAACCAGAACGACGTGGGAGCTTTGGAGTGCAAAGAAGGTTCACCAGGATATTGCCTGGTCTCAAGGATGTTGACTATGAGGCGAGGTTGAATAAACTAGGATTGTTTTCACTGGAAAGACGGAGGCTGAGGGGAAACCTGATGGAGGTCTACAAAATTATGAGAGGTATAGACAGGGTGGATATTTAGAGGCTTTTTCCCAGAGTGGAAGTATCAATTTCAAGGGGGCACAGGTTCAAGGTGAGAGGGGGAAAGTTTAAGGGAGATATGCAGGAGAAGGTTTTCACACAGAGAGTGGTGGATGCCCGAAATATGCTGCCAGAGGAGGTGGTGGAAGCAGGCACATTAGCATTTAAGAGACATCTGGATGGGTCAATGAATAGGAAGGGAATCGAAGGATACAGACTGAGTAAGGGCAGAAGGGTTTTTTTAGTTTAGTTAGGGCATTGTGATAGGCACGGGCTTGGAGGGTCGAAGGGCCTTTTCCTGTGCTGTACTTTTCTTTGTTCTTTAACCCAAGCTCTGCAGCCCTCTGTAGTAAAGAATTCCACAAATTCACTACCCTCTGACAGAAGAAATTCCTCCTCATCCCTGTTTTAAATGGGTGACCCCTTCCTCTGAGACTGTACCCTTTGGTCCCAGACTCTTCTATAAGGGGAAACAACCTCTTAGCATTTGTGAAAATAGTTTACTGTGGAATTTCACACAAACCCATTAATGGGATGTTACTAATTTCACACCGCATGATTTGAACCCACAGATGTATTGTTGTCGTTTTTGCAGACTTTCTCCTCCCAGAAAGCAGTGGAGGACAAATTGGTTAGTGCCCGAATGCAATGTGACCTGAAGGTTACAATTCGAGGATCTCCTGATAATCCATCTTCAGACCTCTTTTGAATAAATGTGGTAAACTGCAGGCTCCCATTGTGTTTTGGGAAGGAAGGAGAGAGTAGATGATGGCCTTGAGTGGACTGGCAGTGACACAAATGAGTGCTGTGGATCAGTGAGAAGCTCCCTCATTTTTCCCTCTTGCTCCAGATAAAGATAAATTCAAAAAGCGTGATTTGCCTGATAGGAGGGCCATCTCCAACGGTTGCTCTGACCGCTGGCTAGGGTACATTTTGACCCAAAGATGCTGACTAATTTAACAGAAAGATACCCAAGCAGATGTTTGGCTCCTCAAATTCAAAGGACACCTATCACTTGATTTAGGTAGCTGCCAGGGTTGCCTGAATGATCACTAACCCAAAACGGCTGTTTCAGAGCCATGTTGCCTCAAAACATGCCCTTTGCCTCCATTTTCCTACTACGGTCTTTTTCCTCTTTTGTTGAATTCTGGTGACCAACAGCTGAATGTAGTTCAGGCTGGGAAGTGAGAGGAGTTTGAGTTGAAATTGTGATGTTTTCACACAGACAAAAGATAATTGCACCATTTTTTATTCTCAAAACAAGCTGGTGACAGCATGCCAGTTTTCAATGGTGCAAAACAACACAACAGTAGTTTTTTAAAGAAATGTACTAACAGGGGAATCTGACCCACCTGTCAATGTATTTACCACACCTGACCAAGCTTAAATACCCCATTGAGGACATGAAGCTTCTCCACATGTTGAAACCGCCAGCTGATTGCCAAATACAATATATATTCTGAAAATATTTTAAAATCTGTACGTGGTCATTATTCAGAGCATGTGGCATGCTGGCACATCCACAGTTTTGTTCAATATTTTTCTTCTAGAAAGTACTTTCTAATTGGCTGGCTCTATGCCAGCTTTATGCCACAGAGATTGCTCTAAATAATTTTACGTGCAAGTCATACAAGAATAGGCAGGCTTCGGGTGGCTGAGAAGCAACACAGTGGGTGATGTGTACGCATAGTTTCAGAGCTTTAACTCACTTTTTGATGCTGCCACAGTGTATTGCTGTGAGAAAGTAAGTTCACACTTCTGTCTCTTACCTTGTAAACCCATGCAAGGGACTTCATTTGAAGTGTGTTAACTTAGCTTCTGTTTATGACCAACATATCATTTGTGGGGGGAATTTTACCATTTTGAGTCTAAGTGCCGGATCTGGGCGTTAGATAGATCTGCGCCTGGAATCCTCTTTGCAGCGCGCCCATACGTGTTTTGCCGGCTCTGGCCCGATCTGCGCTGTGGGCGGGGCTTAGCGCTGGCAGACCGATCGGAGCTCTGAACTGCGCATGCGCCGTTCGAAAAAAATCTGACAGCGCGCCCGGGCACGAAAAAAAAAGCAGAAAGCAGAGAGAGCGGCTCTTTGACGTTCATCCTCTGGTCGGGGGAGGGGGGGGCGGAGGGGAGGGGGTGTGACCGGTCATTCCCTGGGGGGGGGGGTGGAGAGGGGGGTGTGACGTATCATCCCTTGGGGGGGGGGGGGGGGGGAGGAGAGGGGGTGTGACCGATCATCCCCTGGGGGGAGGGAGGGGGGGGAGAGGGGGTGTGACGTATCATCCTCTGGTCGGGGGGGGGGGGTTCCGCTGCCTGTCTGCGGCCGATCCCTCCTGGCGCCACCAGAACAGCAATTCTCCTTTTCATTTTGGCTACCTGCTGGGACAGGCAGGCTAGCCAAACTGCCTTTTCCTGTGCTTTATTATAATTTTTACTCTCCGTCCACTCTGCTGCAGCCGCTGCGGGCTGCTGTGCTGTCATAAGTGCTACCACCCATTGTTTGGAGAGGTTGAGTTTTTTAAACAGATAAGAGGAAATTCTTTCCTCACAGGCTGGTATCGGTGTACAGCAGTACCTGTGGGGTCTCTTTCCAGCGGGCTCTGAAGCTTCAAAGCCGAGGAACGCCGCACTGGGGCAGTTTCCGCCGGAGAGAGCGCTGGGCCAGGCCCACTGTTTATACCTAACCAGTGACCTGGACCTTATTCCACACCAGGTATCCTGACCACCACCAACGCCTGGGTGATTCTCTCTCTCGTTGGTGGAGCAAACGGCCACCCTGTAACCACCTCACTCAGGTAGTTTCCACGAGAGAGAGAAAGAGGGAAACTGCACTGTTTATCCCTGACCAGTCGTTTCCCCCAAGTGAGCGTTTTCGAGGTGCTCAGATCACCCTTGGTTCTAGACTCCGGATTTACGGTGAGAGCACTTGAAATTGTGACCCCGCCAGAGTACACGGATGAGGGAACAGAAAAGCAAATCGAGCTCCAAACGGGTTTCAAAGTTACAATAATTTATTCAAACAGCAAATCAACCTTCCCAACACCACACCATACAATAACAAAGCTTATACTTTAAACTATTTTCTATGGGAGGAAACACTATCGGCACAACATAAATTCTTACTTTTACACAGTCTTATCACACTTAACTTCACTAAACACCACCCCCTTTCAACCCTCGTCCTCTACCTTATATCGGGAACTTCAGCCGGCGGAGGTACGCACAACTTTGAGAGCGGCTTTACTTGTCTTGATGCGAGTCCAGCTGGCGGGCAGGAGTGGGTACACGTGGTGCGAGAGCTGAAGAGTTAAGTGCCAGGAGGAAGAGGCGAAAAGCTAAGAGAGCACACATCGGGAGCGAGAGAGAGAGTGAGCCAGAGCTTGCTTGTCCTTTTTTAAAACCTCACCGGTGATTCTCTAACATAAAACAGTTTCTGATCACTGGTAGTTTTGATCGACTGGAACAAAGGGCCGGAACTGTCGGGGCCGCCCTTAATCGATATTTTAATGTCTTTTAAATGTTTTCTGAATCAGCCTGATTGGTATCCCATCAGCGAGATGGGTCTTAATGTTGTCCGTGGATGGACTGATCTCTGTTCTCATTGTCTTGCTGCTGGGCTATTTACTCCTCGTCTGCTGGCCATGGTTTCTCCTTTGTTTCCTGTTGTTGAGATCATCCTTGTCTCGACTTTCTCGTTATTCCCAGCCTCTTGCATATTCATGTGGCTGTAAAGTTGCTGACAACCAGCCGGCCATTTTAACAAATTGTCCATTCTCCTAATCCCTGGGTTCTTTAATCATGGAGGATTTGCCCTAAAACTTACAGGGGGGTGGAGAGGGGGGTGTGACGTATCATCCCCTGGGGGAGGGGGGGGGGGTGGGGGGAGGAGAGGGGGTGTGACCGATCATCCCCTGGGAGGGCGGGGGTGGGGGGGAAGAGGGGGTGTGACGTATCATCCTCTGGTCGGGGGGGTTCCGCTGCCTGTCTGTGGCGGATCCCTCCTGGCGCCATCACTGGTACACTACCAGCCACAGCCATCTCTCCTGCTCTCTCGCACCTGCAGGGAAGAGTAATCTGTGGCTGGTAGTGTACCAGTGATGGTGCCAGGAGGGATCGGCCGCAGACAGGCAGTGGAACCCCCCGACCAGAGGATGAGACGTCACACCCCCTCTCCATCCACCCCCCCCCCCCCCCACCCCAGGGGATGAGACGTTACACCCCCTCTCCTCCTCCCACCCCACTCCCGCCCTGACCAGAGGATGTCCTGGGTCAGAGAGCCTGACCCCACTCTTCGGAGGCGACTTCAGACTTTTATTTTGCAGGTCGGTAACAGTGTGGACGCGGATCGGGCCAGAAGACGGTAAAGTGGGATTTGGCGGTAGAGTTGGGCACACCCGAATCGGGTGTCGATAAAGCCGCAATCTGCTCAGAATCGAGTGCAGATCGTGGTATAGGCCAAGTTTTGGTAAAATCAGGCCCAAAGTCTCAAAAGCAATGTTCTTAATGTGGTCGTCTATTAGCGCAACCTATGCCAATGGCATATGCGCAATACTGGTCTCATTACATATCCAACTGAATTGTTAGATCAACGTGGCTGAATTTAGAACTGTTTCAACTTTGCTTTCTGGTATTAAAGATTACACTTATTCACATTAGGACCACAACAACCATAGAACTGAGGCAATGCATTATGTTTGTTGACACTCCAAAGATGTGCAAGTTATGTTGATTGACCATGCTAAATTGTCCCTTAGTGTCCCAGGTTAGGGGGATTAGTGGGGTAAATACATGGGGTTACAGGATTAAGGGCTGGGTAGGGTGATCTGTTGGAGAGTCAGTGCAGACTCAAGTGGCCTGTTTCTGCACTTTAGGTATTTCTATGACTCCTGGGGACCTGGGGCTCAATTGGGGGTCCAAAGCCCGCCCCTGGGGGGAACAATAGTCCATCTGCAATTTTCTCTGAAATGGCCAGTTATTGATGAGAAGGCAGGCTTGCTGTTCATTTAACAATGCAAAGTCCTCTAACAGTTAAGAAGCATCAGACCGCCTTTACATTGCCGCTCAGTAAGAGAGAGGGGGCCAATCGTTTTGAAGTGCCCATTCTCCAACTTTTTGAAGCTTTAATTAAAAAGTAGTATGAGCACCTGGCCCACTATTGTGGAATGGGAACCCCGACAAGTCTCACAACACCAAGTTAAAGTTAACAGGTTTATATGAAGAAGGAGTGACACTCCGAAAGCTTGTGCTACCAAATAAACCTGTTGGACTTTAACCTGATGTTGTGAGACTTTTTACTGTGCTTACCCCTATCCAATGCCGGCATCTCCACATCGAGGAAGACAAAGCCAGGCAGTGGGGAGGCTTCAAACCTTCCTTGAGTGCCATCTTCCTAGAGCATGAGAATCAAGCCATTCAATAAGTTTTTAAAAGTCTATTTATTAGTGTCACAAGTAGGCTTACATTAACAATGCAATGAAGTTACTGTGAAAATCCCCTAGTCGCCACACTCTGGCACCTTTTTGGGTACACTGAGGGGGAATTTAGCATGGCCAATACACCTAACCAGCATGCTTTTCAGATTGTGGGAGGAAACCAGAGCACCCTGAGGAAACCCATGCAGACATGGGGAGAACGTGCAGACTCCACACAGTCAGTGACCCATGGCGGGAATTGAACCCAGGTCTCTGGCGCTCTGAGACAGTAGTGTTAACTACTGTGCCACTGTGCTGCCCAGACCATGGTTGATCTGATTGTGGCCTCAACTTCATGTCTACTATCAGAGGCCACTGTTCCCTGATGTTTGCAGCATTGTACCTGCCCGCCCTCCCCCAATACCCCCCCCCCCCCCCCCCCCGCCCCCCCTCTCCACCACCACTGCTGGAAAATCCTAGGCAGTTTCTGAAAATAGACCTTCATAGATTTTACAAAAGCCTTAATCGGCTTCCTATCCCGTGTGAGCAGGTCACCGGGCCCCCCCGATCCTTTGCCTCCAGGGATTGCCCTGGGGTGGGTTGGTGCGAGGGAACCAGCATGGCAGCTGCCAGTGTGAATTGAGCATCCATGCCCATTGGCATCAGGGTCCCCTCTGGGCCTAAAAACTCAGTCTAATGTGCCAGGGAAGACAAGGGACATTTAAGAGCAGCATGGCATATGTGTAAGGGTGAATGGGCAGAGGAGATTGCTGAACCAGGATGGCTGTGGATTTGGAAAGCTCCATGAAAGCCATTCCGCTGCGAGGATAAGGAAACTAAACTAACTGCATAAATGCCATGGAAAACAATCACAGACTTGGGAATTAAATTAAATTAATAGCATTGTGAGGATAGCTTAGCTTTCAGCCTTTTAATTTCTCCTGTTGTCATCCCCAATTTTGTTCACATTAAATTGTGTGTCCAGCTGATTGGTAACATTTTGCCTATTTTATAAGAACAGAAAAATCAAGCCTGCTCCACCATTCAATCAGATCACGGCCTATCTATTCATGGCTTCAAGTCCACTTTCCCATCTTCCTTCCCCAAATAACCCTTGATACCCTTCTGAATCAAAAGATCTGTCTGACTAACTCAGCCTCGAATATGTTTAATGGCATGTTTAATGGCCTCTATTGCTTGCTGTGGAAGAGAATTCCAAACACTAGCCACCCTCTGACATTCTTCTCTTGCCAAAGGGAACACTTCTGCAATAATTAACCTGAGTCCTCACTCAGTAAGTCAGACTTTGTTGGACAATTAGAGTCACCATTCAATCTGGACATTTCCAAAGGTAACCATTCCAAGAATCTGCAGCCAATTTCACCGCGAATCACTCGATATATTGTTTGTGTTCAGTATGCGCTTATTATCACCTCATTAATGTGCTTGTGTTCTGGCATTGTGCAGTTTGAGCACAGTCTATGTTGTGCACGACTCATGGACCAATGCACATCAGAAAAAAAGAGTTTCGCCTGTGAGTTTCAAATGCTTCAAAAACTGATCTCGCTGCAGCTGCCAAACAAAAACTGTCTTGTCCTTTTATCTAATCTAGTGTTCTGTTTTCAAACAAAACTATTTGCATTTTTAGGAACAGAAAAAAACTTTTTACACAATAAATAACCCACTTTCTTGATAACGAACCTTCTCACTGGCCCCCTTCCCACAATAGTTCATTTACTTATCTCTAAGTATCATTTTGATTTGATTTGATTTGATTTATTATAGTCACATGTATTAGCATACAGTGAAAAGTATTATTTCTTGTGCGCTATACAGACAAAGCATACCATTCATAGAGAAGGAAATGAGAGAGTGCAGAATGTAGTGTTACAGTCATAGCTAGGGTGTAGAGGACGATCAACTTAATGCAAGGTAGGTCCATTTGAAAGTCTGATGGCAGCAGGAAAGAAGCTGTTCTTGAGTCGGTTGGTACGTGATCTCAGACTTTTGTATCTTTTTCCCAACAGAAGAAGGTGGAAGAGAGAATGTCCGGGGTGCTTTGCCGAGGCAGCGGGAAGTGTAGACAGAGTCAATGGATGGGAGGCTGGTTTGCGTGATGGATTGGGCTACATTCACGACTTTTAGTAGTTTCTTGCAGTCTTGGGCAGAGCAGGAGCCATATCAAGCTGTGGTACAACCAGAAAGAATGCTTTCTATGGTGCATCTGTAAAGGTTGGTGAGAGTCGTAGCTGACATACCAAATTTCCTTAGTCTTCTGAGAAAGTAGAGGCGCTGGTGGGCATTCTTAACTATAGTGTCGTATGGGGGGACCAGGACAGGTTGTTGGTGATCTGGACACATAAAAACTTGAAGCTCTCGACACTTTCTACTTCATCCCCATTGATGTAGACAGGGGCACATTCTCCTTTACGCTTCCTGAAGTCGGTGTTAATCTCCTTCATTTTGTTGACGTTGAGGGAGAGATTATTGTTGCCCCACCAGTTCACCAGATTCTCTATCTTATTCCTGTACCCCGTCTTATCATTGTTTGAGATCTGTCCCACTATGGTGGTGTCATCAGCAAACTTGAAAATCGAATTGGAGGGGAATTTGGCCACACAGTCATAGGTGTATAAGGAGTATAGTAGGGGGCTGAGAACACAGCCTTGTGGGGCACCAGTGTTGAGGATGATCATGGAGGAGGTGTTGTTGCCTATCCTTACTGATTGTGGTCTGTGAGTTGGGAAGTTCAGGATCCAGTCGCAGAGGGAGGAGCCGAGGCCCAGGCCATGGAGTTTGGAGATGGGTTTTGTGGGAATAATGGTGTTAAAGGCTGAGCTGTAGTTAATAAATAGGAGTCTGACATAGGTGTCTTTGTTATCTAGGTGTTCCAGGGTTGAGTGCAGGGCCAGGGAGAAGGCGTCTGCTGTGGACCTCTTGCAGCAGCAGGCAAACTGTAGTGGATCCAGATAGTCTGGAAGGTTGGAATTGATTCGTGCCATGACTAGCCTTTCGAAGCACTTCATAATGATGGATGTCAGAGCCACCGGCCGATAGTCATTAAGGCGTGCTGCTTGGTTTTTCTTAGGTACCGGGATGATGGTCGTCTTCTTGAAGCAGATAGAAACCTCAGATTGTTGTAAAGAGAGGTTGAATATGTCTATGAATACCCCCGCCAGCTGATCCGCACATGATCTGAGTGCTCATCCGGGTATCCCATCTGGGCCAGTCGCTTTTCGTGGGTTGACCTTCGAGGAAGCTGCTCTGACATCTGCAATGGTGACCTCAGATACAGGTTCATCCAGGGCTTCCAGGGTGGAGGGCATGCTCTTGCTGACCTCTTGCTCAAGACGGGCGTAGAATGCATTGAGCTCATCAGGGAGGGGTGCGTTGGAGCCGACGATTTTCCATGCCTTCATCTTGTAGCCTGTTATGTCTTGCAGACCTTGTCATTGTCAGCGGGGGTTGGTCAGGCTAGCCTGAGACTCTAGCTTGGTCTGGGACTGTCTTCTGGCATCTTTGATGGATCTCCTTAGATCGTATCTGGCTTTCTTGTATAGGTCAGTGTCGCCTAACCTGAACGCCTCAGACCTGGACTTCAGCAAGCAGTGGATATCCGTGTTCATCCATGGTTTCTGGTTGGGGAATATGCAGATTTGCTTCTTTGGCACACAGTCTTCTACACACTTACTGATGAAGTCAGTTACTGTAGTGGCGCACTCGTTCAGGCTGGTCGCAGAGTTTTTAAATGCTGACCAATCCATTGACTCCAAGCAGTCCCGTAGGAGATCATCCTCAGACCAACATTGCACCACCTTCTTTGATGGATTCTCCTGCTTCAGGTTTTGATTGTAAACCAGGAGCAGGAGCATAGCCTTGTGGTCTGATTTGCCAAAGTGTGAGCAGGCGATAGAGCGGTAGGCTCTATTGACGTGATCTATTTTCTATTATAGACGTTGTCTACTTTCACTTCATTAAAAGCTAAATATATTCCTACCAATTTACTTATCATAGAATCCTTATCGTGCAGAAGGAGGCCATTCAGCCCATCAAGCCTGCACCGACCACAATCCCACCCAGGCCCTATTCCCGTCACCCCATATATTTACCCCGCTAATCCCATGACACTAGGGTCAATTTAGCTTGGCCAATCAACCTAACCTGCACATCTTTGGACTGTGGGAGGAAACTGGAGCACCCGGAGGAAACCCACGCAGACACAGGGAGAATGTGCAAACTCCACACAGACCCAAGGCCAGAATTGAACCTGGGTCCCTGGTGCTGTGAGGCAGCAGTGCTAACCACTGTGCTACCCCATTACTTATATTACTCCTAACATCCTCATTTTAAGATTTTAGTGAACTCTTCACCATTGTCTAATTATGGATTCATTTACCCTTCCTCAAATCTTCAAACCTAATTAGGCCACACAGAACAATCTAACTTCTTATAACTTTTCTTCAAAGCTCATATCCTGGAATCATTGATGGGCTGAATGGCCTCCTTTTGCACTGTAGAGAGTCTATGGTTCTGTCATTCTATGATCATCACTGCTCACTCCTGTACTTTCAAGAGTATCAACGTCCTTAAAAAAGAAAATATTCTGAGAGTTAACACACAACTCATTTTTAACAATGCTTATAGTACATGCAGGTCATAGAAGAATATAAAGTAAGGAGCAAGAAAGGGGACATTCAAAATCAAAATTGTTTATTTCTACAGGCAAGTAAGTATTTCTATTTAATAACCGTTTTATAACAGAGAAACAGTGCCAGTTTGACACAGCGTGCCAGTTTGAAACACCGTGGCAATTTGCGCACCAGGTCCCACAAACGACGATGTGATAAATGTCAAGTAATCTGTTTTAAGTGGTGCTGCTGAAGGATAAATGTTAAATAAGAGATGAGAACTCTTTACCTTTCTTTCAGTAGCAGCATGGAATTGGACGAGACCTCAGTTTAACCTGTCATGTGACAGATGGTCATGCAGCACTTCCCCAGATAATACTGAAATGTCAGACTTCAGAAGGGTGGCACAGTGGTTCGCACTGCTGTTCCCAGTACCACGGACCTGGGTTCAATTCTGGCCTTGGGTGACTGTCTGTGTGGTGTCTGCACGTTCTCCCCGTGTCTGCAATGGGTTTCCTCCGGATGCTCTGGTTTCCTCCCATGCTTCAAAGATGTGCAGGTTAAGTTGACTGGTCATGCTAAATTGCCCCTTAGTGTCAGGGAGATTAGCAGTGTAAATACATGGGGTTATGAAGATAGGGCCTGGATGGGATTGTTGTCAGTGCAGGCTCGATGGGCCAAATGGTCTTTTTCTGCACTGTAGGGATTCTATGACTCAATCCTGTGCTGACTGGTATGCATTGCTGACTCCGAGACAAAAGCATGAGCATTTAGTGGCAAGCATGTCAAGGCTGACATTTGTAAGTATTTTTTTGAAGGGATGTGGTGTGCTATGGGAGTAAGTGGGAATGAGAGAAAGCAAAAACTGGTGCACTTGCTTGAACCCAAAGAAATAACTAACGCTGATGCAATTTACAGGCCAGATTGAGCTGTCAGTAATTTAGAATTAATCTTACCATTAGCCAGCTGACCTGCTGATCAGTGAACATTGGAAAAAGTGGAGATAGGAATGTGTGCAGCAGCTTTTTGGCTGGCTCTGTGGGAGATTGATGTGAGGGGTTGGGTGATAAAAAAGCGGGAAGCTGTGTCAGGATGAATCTCCATGTAATCCCACTGCCAGAGAGGTTTCCCAGCAGTGGGAGTGGCAGCAGATCAGCTGCTTGCCAAACAGAGGAGTGCAGCCAATTTGAGTTTTAAGTTTAAGTTTTAAGTTCTTTCAGTTTTAAGTTTTTAAGTTTATTTATTAGTGTCACAAGTTGGCTTACATTAACACTGCAATGAAGTTACTGTGAAAATCCACGAGCCGCCACACTCCAACACCTGTTTGGGTACACTGAGGGAGGATTTAGCATGGCCAATTTACCTAACTAGCACATCTTTCAGACTGTGGGAGGAAACTGGAGCACTCGGCGGAAACCCACGCAGACATTGGGAGAACATGCAGACTCCGTACAGGCAGTGACCCAAGCCAGAATTCGAACCCGTGTCCCTGGCGCTGTGAGGCAGCAGTGCTAACCACTGTGCCACTGTGCTGCCCCGTGATTAATAGCCCAATTAAGGATGGTTTTCCTGGGTTGCATTGCCTTCCCACCACTGCCACGGGGAGGGTGTCAGCTGCCTGGAGGCATTCTCCCAGTGGAGGAGCCACCATAGTTGGAGGATTGAATTTTACGCTGGTCAGTGATGGGCAAGTGTCTGACTCAGAAGCAGGTAGATCGCGAACTCCCACCGCTGCCTTTGAAAGACACCTGATAATTCATCTTTCATCCAGTTAACGGCTGCCCAACTCCTACGTGGAAATGTGGGCAGTGGGCCTAACTGACAAAGGAAAGGTGGAATGTCCAGCGATTAGGATTACTAACCAGCGTGTTGACATCAGGTTCGTGATGCAACGTCATCATGCATACACGGGATGGTAGCAGGCCTGACCTTCAAATGTAAAATTCAGACTAGAGAGTCTATGACACAGGGAGGGGGCCCATTAGCAAATCACAGCCCCAATGCTGCCACTGTCTCCAAGTTCTGACTACTCCTCCAACGTAAAAATGTACAAAATGGAGGTACTCTCATATTTTCCTTGCCGCCTCAGTGGTGCTGCCAAGGTTTCAGGGTTATGACCCCATTCATTGGGTTGGCAGTGTGGAAAGCCCACCCACTGATCTTAATTGGCATCATTCCCCACCCGGGTCTCTTCATTGTTTCCTCCTGGAAACATTGTGGGGAAGTCCTGCCTCCCGCCTACCTGTCCGTCTGAGTGTTCAGGCTACCACAAAGATGGGACCTCCTCTACTTTGGCAAAAACACACCCTGTGTCTCCTTAAAGATTTTTAGATTGATCAATGATAATTTGTTTGGTGCTGCACATTGGTTTGGAATTTGTCCTCGTTCTGCCCATTTTTCATTTGGGGCAAAAAGGGACAAAAATGATGATGATCTGACCTCAGTGACACCTGAATAATGTTCAGTGTAATACTGGCCTCTTAGCCGTCTCTCACAGCTGCTTCAAAATGCTGGTAAAAGCATAAATCACAAACGAATAGAACTTAGTCACAGCTGGGCTTGAACATGCATAGAATCCTTACAGTACAGAAGGCAGCCATTCAGCCCATCGAGTCTGCACCGACTCTCTGACAGAGAATCCTACCCAAGCCCTTTCCTGTAACGCCACATATTTACCCCGCTAATCCCTCCAACCTACACATCTTGGGACACAAAGGGGAAATCTAGCATGGCCAATCCACCCAACAACCATGCACATCTTTGGAGTGTGGGAGGAAACTGGAGCACCCGAAGGAAAGTCACGCAGACGCAGGGAAAACGTGCAAACTCCAGACAGACAGTCACCCAAAGCCGGAATCAAACCCAAGCCCATGGTGCTGTGAGGCAGCAGTGCTAGCCACTGTGCCACCGTGCCATATAACCAGTTCAGTGCGTTACTTCATCGGGGTCTTGTGATTCCACTTTAACAGCTTGGATGATCATCTGAAATGTGACTAATTTAACAATGTTTGTTAAATGTATTTCATCTGCACATGCAAGTTTTTCTCGTATTTCTATCAAGTGCCATTCCTCCCATGCTCAGAGATGTGTATTTATTCACAATTATTCAAGGGTGTTTGGTCACTATGGAGTAATCACAAGGCAATGAGCTAATCAAGGGGTTTGAGTGAGGTTTAATTTCCTTTGACAGTACCCTGATTAACAGGTCTGGGTACTTTCATTTTGCGTGCTGTTCTAACTCAGCTGTTAATTCATTTATTTGAAATGAAGTTCCCTAATTTGAAATTTACACAGTACAGATGAGTCAAATGAATCCTGAGAACAGATGACGTTCCAAATTTCCAAATCCAGATTTTCACATTAATTTAGATTGTTTCAGCTACATTTTGTGTTGTAGTTGTTGCATTCTTGTGCTCCCTGTGTTTTGATGTGTGTGGCCCTTCAGCACTGTACAGCTTTATTGTAAATGGTCACATCTTAGCATGGCTGCTTTTTGACTGGTGTGTTGACCTGCATAAATTAAATATCTCCAGTCAAACAGCAGACCAATGAATTCAGTGCAAGAGCGCTCTAAATTGATATTGCACAGAGCCTTTTCTCGGCTCATTGAGCTTTTCATACAAAGGTACTGTAAAAGTACAACTTTGATGCAATGTATTGGACAGGTCGGTGCCAGTCACATAGGGACGAGGGTTCCACTGACTACTAAATTGTAGAAGCATTTTAGTTCTCAAAGTTAATTAAACACTGCCAGGAAACGAAGAGTGTTAGGAGTTTGGAGAAATCTCGACTTGTGCAACATCTGTGAGATAAGGAAAGTTGAAATATGTTTTCGTATCTGTATTTATCTTCTGATATGTACAATGTGGGGATGCAGTTCTTTCAAGACATTTGCCGGGTACAATCAGTAACAAATGGCAAGCTGTTTACAAGCTTGAAAGGAGAGATTACATGAAATTAAAAAGATCTTGCAGTAATTCATGCTGTCGCACACCATCATTACTTTACACTTGGAAAGTTTTAATTGCTTTCCATTTCTTATACAGAATACAGTTCAAACATTCACATCTGGCTGCTCCCCTTTTCCTGGTGTCTCATTAATAATCAGTAAAACTTTGCACCACCTCCAATTTCTCTATAGCTCTGAATACAAGGCGATTAAAGACTCCTGGTAAATCCTTTTTACTAATCTGTCTGTTCAGGATACATTTGGGAACCTGGAGCTTACGTGCATAGCAATGCTATTAAATCACATGAATTGGGCAGTGCATTAGATGGAACTGATGCAAAAGCAATAGCGTTCAGCAAATCAAGTGGAAAATCAAAATTTATAGTTATTACTTATTGCACTACGCAAGCTCACCAGATGAGTACAAACAACAAGTTCTTATCATGGCTCATCTGCCCAGCCTTCCCATCATGTCATTCAACTGGCGCTTGAAAGATCAAAGCTTTCTAGTCTCCAAAGGTTCATCTCCTTTGTACTTGGGTTATGAAAAACACTTCCCTTATCCTGGAAACAAAACTATAGGTGTACCATCTGCATGCATTTAAATCGACTTAATGAACCGCGCGTCCAACTCTACCACCAAATCCTACTTTACCGTCTTCTGGCCCGATCCGGATCTGCGCTTTTAACCACCTGCTAAATAAAAGTCTGAGTCAGGTGCTCCAGCCTCTGAAGAGCGCGTTCAGTGTTTCCAATGGCTCTCTGACTCAGATCAGTTGTGGGGGTGGGGGTGGGGGTGGGGGTGGAGGCGGGTCAGATCATTCTGTGGTTGGTGGGGGGAGGAGGAGGAGGAGGTGGATCAGATGTATCTCTGGCGGGGGGAGGGTGAGGCCAGATCATTGTCTTGGGGGGGGAGGAGGGAGGCGGGTAAGATGTATCTCGGGGAGGGGGGGGCAGATGGATCTCTGGTGGGGGGGGGAAGGGGGCAGGGGTGGCGATCGGTCTGGGTAGTGGGGGGGGTGAATAAGGGACACATACACACATCACTGTCCCCCTTATCCACCACCCCCTGCTACCCAGACCGATTGCCACCCCTGCCCCCCTCCCCCCCACCAGAGATCCATCTGCACCCCCCTCCCCGCCCCCGAGATACACCCTCGCTGCCGCTTTTCGCTCCTGGGCCGCTTTCTCTGCTTTCTGCGGCCTGTGAGAGATCTGACATGGGCGCGCTGCTTCAGATTTTTTTCGAACTGCGCGTACGCAGTCCAGAGCTCCGATCGTCCCGGCAGCGCTAAGCCCCGCCCACTGCGCAGATCAGACTGGAGCCGGCAAAAAGCGTATGGGCGCGCTGCAAAGAAGATTCCAGGCTCGGATCTCTATTACGCCCGGATCCGGCCCTTAGACTCCAAATGGTAAAATAGGGCCCATAGTGTCAACATACATGAGGTGCAGAGAGTTAGAGTGCCATTGCATTGTCAGAAGGACAGCCTCTAACTTATTTCCTGTTAATTCAAAAATGTAGTTCTGCATTCTATCCACTTTAGTTGACTAAAGTTGAAAAGTGACTTAACTAATACTAAATGCCAATCTTAATAATATTGAAAATGCTTTGAAACTTGCCTTAGGCTGAATTTGAACAATACTGTAGACCTGTTATTCATTATTTATTAAAGTATGGAGTGTAATGCATTAAATTCCATTTGCTGCTGTTCTATCCTTTTACAGATTTCATTTTGCTACCATTTTAGGTCCCGACCACTTCTTCAAACTCAATCTAACTAGCATCAGCTGTAAACCTGACCACTTTGCAACAATATTCCAAATCTAAGTTGTTGATATCAATTACAAACACGAGGGAGATACCACCATCGATCCAAGGGGGAATTCACTCAGAGGGGATCATTTTAAATTTGGACGCATTTTCAAAATGGCGATATCAGATTGACTTACCATTTTATGCCCTCCTGTCTACTGACTTTAATAGAAGGAAAAATAAGCAAGTTTTATTACGGATGGATAATTTGATGCAACTCATTTCACCCAAAGTTAAAATTACCTATAGTGCTTTCCCTTCCCCAGTCCGACATCAAATCGTGAAACTATTGTTTCTTTTGCTTTGAATTTAAACCACTTTAAGTGTGGGCTTGGTAGTGCTCTCTCACCCAAGTTTGACTGCACATTCTAACCCCATCACAGATGCGAGTAGTATAACCTAGGCTGACACTTCAATGCAATACTGAAAGAAAAGTGCAGAGCATCAGCCCAATGGCCTCAAGTCCCGAAGACCTGTGAGGAGCTTAACCCACTTACCTTGAGACACTTTTCAGCTGTTGTGTTCCCCGAGAGCATCCAAACATAGCAAGGCCCACCATCTGCTCCTGGGGCAGAATTCCCCTGGGGAACTGCAGGAAATTGGGAAGGGAGGCCAGTAATCCAATATATCCCTGAGCATCACAGATAACAGAAATGAATACTTACTTGGTATTTTGAAAAAATAAATGAATTGTTGTCAATATCCTTTGTTCCTTTATTTTCTGTTTTTTTCCCTTCTCATCAAGCTGTTTATTTATACTGTGCTAAAGTTCCACATGTGCCTTGACATCCCTACCAAATTGAGTTCTTTTTATTTTACAGTTTAATGCATGCTGCTGTGAAAAAAAGTATTTAGATGAGGTGGACCTGGGTTATCGATAGAATGTTTCATAACACCTCCTCCTTTAACAAGGATGTGGCTGAGCTGTGCATCCAGTAGCTTCTGGGTCCTGGCCTTTTATTTGTTAACAATAAAAATGTTGTACCTTCTGATGTGAATGTTGTTTGTGTGATTATTTGCTATGAATTTATGCGTGCTGCTAAAAAAATGTGTGAACACATTGGGCAATGCCTGATAAATAACAGCAACATGCATCTCCAATTTATAGCACCCATAATGTACCAAAACGTCCCAAGGTGACATATGGTGGTGTGATCAGACAATGGGTCAGAATATGTTGTCAAAATAACAACAAGGCTAATGGCGTTCACCGTTGTTTATGGATAAATTGCGTAATACTTTCAGCTGAGAAGTAGATGTGTGGCATGTTCAAAGGTTGGTGCTACAATTGTTCTTCTGTTAGCTTTGCGTAAATAATAATCTAGCCTTTATTTTATTAATGCTGTATGTGCTCATTAATTGTCCCTTAAACTTACCACAGAAAGTTAAAAAGTAAAATTAGAAAACTCTGAAAATATTCAGCGGGACAGATAGCATCTGTGGAGACAGAAGCATTTTCAGGTCAATGACTTTTCATCAGAAAGTTAAATTTTATCATTATAAAGTTGCTAGAAAAAGTAGCCAGCCTGAGGATTGGGAGAAGTTGAGAATTCAGCAAAGGAAGACAAAGAGATTGATTAAGAGGGGAAAAATAGAGTATGAGAGTAAACTTGCAAGCAACATAAAAGTGGACTGTAAAGACTTCTACAAGTATATAAAAAGAAATAGATTAGTGAAGAGAGAAACGTAGATCTCCAACAGTCCAAAACAGGAGAATTTATAATAGAGAACAAAGAAAAGGAAGAGCAATTAAATAAGTACTTTTGTTCTGCTTTTGCAGAGGAAAACACAAATAACTTCCCAGAAATACAAAGAAATTTGCAGAGTATTCTAAGAAGAAGGAGGAATTGAAGGAAATTAACATGACCAAAAAAAATGTGTTGGAGAAATTAACAGGACTGAAAGCTGAAAAATCCCCAGAGCCTGAACATCTACATTCCAGGATACGAAAGGAGGTGGCCATGGACATAGTAAATGCTTTGGTTGTAGATTCTGTAGATTCTGGAACTGTCCCGGCAGATTGGAGGGTGGCAAGTGTAACCCCACTATTTAAAGGAAAGAATGGGTTACAGACTGGTTAGCCTAACAACTGTAGTAGGGAAAATGCTAGAGTCTATTATAAAGGATGTAATGCAGGACACTGAGAAAATATCAACTGGACTGGACAAAGTCAACATGGATTTATGAATGGAAAATTACAAACCTATTAAAGTTTTTTGAGGACACAACTTGTAGGTAATTGTGCTATTTTTGGAACTGGAGCCCTTTCCTGTTTCTTTTCTCTCTTGAGCTTTCCTCTCTCTCACCCTTTTTCTGTTCTGTTCTTTAGCTTTCTCTCTCTTTCCCTTTCTTGGAAATCTAGCTGCAATTTAAACTTTTCCAATTTGGAATTGGCTAGTGGAGGGTATTTGGAATGATGATTAAACGCTACAAGTTTTTTACACCGGGTGGTGGGTGCCTGAAACTTGCTGCCGGGGGAGGTAGTGGAAGCAGATATGATAGTGACTTTTAAGGGGCGTCTGGACAAATACATGAATAGGATGGGAATAGAGGGATATAGTCCCCGGAAGGGTAGGGGGCTTTAGCCCAGATGGGCAGTATGGTCGGTGCAGGCTTGGAGAGCCGAAGGGCCTGTTCCTGTGCTGTAATTTTCTTTGTTCTTTGTTCTTACATATAACTGCTCTGCTGGTAACGAGATCCAAACATCCTATCAATGACTGCATCTGTTCATTTTGGTATTTTCCTATACGTTAACTCCTCATTTCTGTTATGGACAGGAGGGGGTTTAATGTAAGACAGCCCTGATTTTTCTGATTTCTCCTCTCAACACCATCTGTAAACAGAAAGGTCTTGTTTGATTTTTGATTCTCTACTTTTTAAGTGGTTGTGTTTTTTCTCCAACCCCTGAGTTTTGGAGTAATCCAGTGCTCTATTAATAACCCCACAGCAAACTCGAGGTGGGGTAAAATCAAAAGGTTAGTTTATTTTACACACACTCAAAATGCAGGAAGCGGGTTAGCAATGTGGCCCCCAGTACATTCACACAATAAAAGAGGGATAAGGGAAAGAAAGGGATATAGGGCAAAGACAAGAGACAAAATAAGATTTGTTCTTTCACATGATTGCAGAGTCGAGAATCAAAAGTCCAATAGGTATTGCTTATCTGAGGAAGGATGTGCTTACTATAGAGGGAGTGCAGCGAAGGTTCACCAGGTTGATTCCTGGGATGGCAGGTCCGTTATATGAGGAGAGACTAAGTTGGTTAGGATTGTATTCATTGGAGTTTAGAAGAGTGAGAGAGAATCTCATAGAAACTTATAAAATTCTAACAGGATAAGACAGAGTAGATTCAGAAAGAATGTTCCCGATGGTGGGGGAGTCCAGAACTAGGGGTCATAGTTTGAGGATAAGGGATAAACATTTTAGGACTGAGATGAGGAAAAATTTCTTCACCCAGAGTGTGATGAATGTGTGGAATTCACCCGCACAGAAAATAGTTGAGGAGAAAATGTTGTTTGATTTCAAGAAGAAATTAGATATAGCTCTTGGGGCTAAAGGGTCAAAGGATATGGGAGGAAGGCAGCATCAGGATATTGAATTTGATGATCAGCCATGATCAAAATGAATAGCGGAGCAGGCTTGAGGGGCCAAATGGCCGACACTTGCTCTATTTTCTATGCTAGCTGGCTGAAGCCGATGCAGAGTAATCCACTTTTCCAGTAGCCCTGACTTCCACGATGGGACATTAGTTTTTCAGCGGCATTGCTACAGAAATTCAGACATTCCAATAGAGAACAGTATAGACATGAGGAGCAGACAACTTAAACCTAGACAGAGCTCTGATTCTGCTGTGCTTTTGATGGAAGATGACAGACCGCCTTTACTCAGCTCCACAAGGCAATATTACAAGTGTGTGTGTGTATGTGTGGGAGGTGGGGAGGTTCTTGAGACATAACTCCTACTTCTTCCCCATGGTTTGGGAAAATAATGTATATACCTGGTCTGGATTCTTGAGATAGCTATTGTTGCATCCATTAATACATTCCAGAGGTTTCAAGGCCCCTTCGTCCTCACACATATATCAGGTGATATCTTACCAAAAAATGGCAGAATGGGGTGGTCACCTCATGTACACATGTACACAGCAGGAGGAGGCAGTGATAGCCAAGGTCTCTGGCACTAGGAAGATTACTAGTGACTACTAGAGAAGAGACTTCTGCTAAATCAATGTTAGATAACAGGCTTCTGGAAGTGGCCACAGAAAACATGTTGGAGATTCAGACAGGTGCACAGGAACGTGAGTCTGAGGTATCAGAGGTCATCAACAGAGCATCACAAGAGATTGAGGAGTCCATCCACGTCCTCTCTGATGTTGTGGCTCAGGCATGCAAACACGTAGATGTCTCCACTGGGATGATAGTGGACGCCATGGAAATCCAGGTCCAGCAGGACGCACAGTTTCTTTTGGATACGTGCTCAGACCTGCACTCCATTGCCATAGCCAAGGGTGCATTTCAGCAGAGGCTAGGCGAGAGGGGAATGAGACCCTCAATTTCCCTCCAGGTGCCTCTTCCCCTAACGGATGCAGAGAGGGCCCCTGGGCATCCAAAGGAAGGAGAAGCATCAGGCAGACACCCCGGGCATATCCACCTGTCATGGAAGTCAGGAGAACATTCTGGATTGACCTCCTGACATCAGGGGACTGATTTTTGGACTCTGGCCACATCCTCCATGATTTCCGTCATTGGCAGAAGGGCAAGATTCCACCCAATGACTTCAGTCTTCCGAATATTTTATTTGAGGAAATCACTGTTTAACCTATACAGAAGATTAGACAAGTAGTGCGCCACATTATAACCACATGCTGGTATCCAGAAAGGTGGTGCTAAGATAGGGATTTCTGTGTTACCACATCTAAAATCTGATGGGCTAATCCGATCACTGAGGACTAAGATTCTTCTTACTGAACTCTCCATAACACTTACATAAGTTTCATAGTAGTTAGGGTTGATCTGGTTGCAGGGATGGACAAAAAATGCTGGCATGGTCAGTGATGTCCACTCCCCATGGAATAATGATTTAAAAAAGGAAGCTCCATTGATCTGGAGTAGACCAATGGCTTAATTAGATTTGTTCTGCTATTTGTGAACAAGATACACCTGGACAATTTTCCACACTATTGGAATAACCAATGTTGTAGCTGAACAGGAATGGCTGGTCTCAGGGCATGATCTGAAGTTCAAGTCTTCAGCACTGTAGCTGAGATGTGGCCAGAGGCCCATCACCTTGGCAGTATCCAGTGCCTTCAGCCATTTCTTAATATCAAGCGGAGTGAATTGAATTGGCTGAGGACTGGCATCTACGGTCCCAGGGACCTCTGGGGGAGACCGAGATGGATCATCCACTGGGCAGTTCTCCCTGAAGATGGATACAAATACTTTAGCTTTTTGATTTTCCACTGTCTTGTCAGACTCCCCCATCACTGAGGATGGGGAAGTTTGTGGAGTCTGCCACCATTCACAACTGGATATGGCAGGAGTGCAGAGTTTTGATCTGATCCGTTGATAATGGGATCACCTGGTTCTATCTGCAGCTTGCTGTTTCAGCAGATTGGGATGGATACAGTCCTGTGTTGTAACTCCACAAGGTTGGCGCCTCATTTTTAGATACAGCTGCCCCTGTCATGCCCTCCAGGACTCTTTATTGAACAGGGATTGATCCCTGGCTTGGTGGTAACATTAGAATTAGAGTTGGGGATATGCCAGGCCATAAGGTTACAGGTTGTGGTTTATTACAATTCTGCTGCTGCTGATAGCCACAGCACCTCATGGATGCTCAATTTTGAACTGATTCACCCCTTATGAATCTATTCCATTCAGCACGGTGTTACTGCCACACAACATGATGAACAGTATCCTCAGTGTTCAGAGCGGACTTCACCTCCAAAAGGACCGTGCGGTGGTCACTCCTACCAACACTGTCAGCACAAATACATCTATGCAGGTAGATTGCCAAGGGTTAGATAGTGTAGGTTTTTCCCTCTTGTTGGTTTCCTCACACCCAATGTTCTCAAGGACTTGGTCAGTAGTGGTGCTACCAAACTATACCTGGTGAGGGACACTGAAGTCCCCACGCAATGCTTCTTCCAAATGGTGATCAGGATGGAGGAACATTGATTCATTAGCTGAGGGAAGGTGGCAGATAGGAATCAGCAGGAGATTTCCTTATCCATGTTTGGCTTGATAGCTTGAGACTTCACGGGGTCCAAAGTCAACATTGAGGTCTTTCATGGCAACTTCCTCTTGACTGTAAGCTACTAGAGGAATAGGGAGAGAGAGCAGTTGAACACGTGGTTACAGGGATGGTGCAGGAGGGAGGGTTTCAGATACCTGGACAATTGGGGCTCTTTCTGGGGTAGGTGGGACCTCTACAAACAGGATGGACTGCACCTGAACCAGAGGGGTACCAATATCTTGGGGGGGAAATTTGCTAATGCTCTTCGGGAGGGTTTAAACTAATTCAGCAGGGGGGTGGGTACCTGAATTGTAGCTCTGGTGTACAGGAGGTTGAGAGTAGTGAGGTCATGGATGAGGTTTCAGGGTCGCAGGAGTGTACTGGCAGGCAGGAAGGTGGTTTGAAGTGTGTCTACTTCAACGCCAGGAGCATCCGGAATAAGGTGGGTGAACTTGCAGCATGGGTTGGTACATGGGATTTCGATGTTGTGGCCATCTCGGAGACATAGAGCAGGGACAGGAATGGTTGTTGCAGGTTCCAGGGTTTAGGTGTTTCAGTAAGTGCAGGGAAGGTGGTAAAAAAGGGGGAGGTGTGGCATTGTTAGGCAAGGACAGCATTACGGTGGCAGAAAGGACATTTGATGAGGACTCGTCTACTGAGGTTGTTAGGGCTGAGGTTAGAAACAGGAAAGGAGAGGTCACCCTGTTGGGAGTTTTTTATAGACCTCTGAAAAGTTCCAGAGATGTAGAGGAAAAGATTGCAAAGATGATTCTGGATAGGAGCGAAAGTAACAGGGTAGTTGTTCTGGGGGACTTTAACTTTACAAATATTGACTGGAAAAGCTATCGTTCGAGTACTTTGGAGGGGTCAGTTTTTGTCCAATGTGTGCAGGAAGGCTTCCTGATGCAGTATGTAGATAGACCAACAAGAGGCGAGGCCACATTGGATTTGGTACTGGGTAATGAACCAGGCCAGGTGTTAGATTTGGAGGTAGGTGAGCACTTTGGTGACAGTGACCACAATTCGATTATGTTTACCTTAGCAAAGGAAAGGGAGAGGTATATACCAAAGGGCAAGAGTTATAGCTGGGGGAAAGGAAATTATGATGCGATTAGGCGAGATTTAGCTGGCATAGGTTGGGGAAGGAAACTGCAGGGGATGGGCACAATTGTAATGTGGAACTTGTTCAAGGAACAGCTACTACGCGTCCTTGATAAATATGTACCTGTCAGGCAGGGAGGAAGCAGACGTGTGAGGGAACCGTGGTTTACTAAGGAGGTTGAATCTCTTGTGAAGAGGATGAAGGAGATTTATGTTAAGATGAGACGTGAAGGCTCAGTTAGGACACTTGAGAGTTACAAGTTAGCCAGGAAGGACCTAAAGAAAGAGTTAAGAAGAGCCAGGAGGGGACATGAGAAGTCTTTGGCAGGTAGGATCAAGGAAAACCCCAAAGCTTTCTATAGGTATGTCAGGAGTAAAAGAATGACGAGGGTAAGATTAGGGCCAGTCAAGGACAGTAGTGGGAAGTTGTGCGTGGAGTCTGAAGAGATAGGAGAGGCACTAAATGAATATTTTTCATCGGTATTCACACAGGAGAGGGATAGTGTTGTCGAAGGGAGTACTGAGATGCAGGCTGTTGGACTGGACGGGATTGAGGTTCATAAGGAGGAGGTGTTAGCAATTCTGGAAAGGGTAAAAATAGATAAGTCCCCTGGGCCGGATGGGATTTATCCTAGGATTCTCTGGGAGGCTAGAGAGGAGATTGCAGAGCCTTTGGCTTTGATCTTTGTGTCGTCATTGTCTACAGGAACAGTGCCAGAAGACTGGAGGATAGCAAATGTTGTCCCCTTGTTCAAGAAGGGGAGTAGGGACAACCCTGGTAATTATAGACCGGTGAGCCTTACTTCTGTTGTGGACAAAGTTTTGGAAAGGATTATAAGAGATAGGATTTATAATCACCTAGAAAGGAATAATTTGATTAGGGATAGTCAGCATGGTTTTGTGGAGGGTAGGTCATGCCTCACAAACCTTATTGAGTTCTTTGAGAAGGTGACCAAAGAGGTGGATGATGGTAAAGCGGTTGATGTGGTGTATATGGATTTCAGCAAAGCATTTGATAAGGTTCCTCATGGTAAGCTTTTGCAGAAAATACGGACCATGGGATTGAGGGTGATTTAGTGGTTTGGATCAGGAATTGGCTAGCTGTAAGAAAACAGAGGGTGGTGGTTGATGGGAAATATTCATCCTGGAGTTCAGTTACTAGTGGTGTACCGTAAGGATCTGTTTTGGGGCCATTGCTGTTTGTCATTTTTATTAATGACCTGGATGAGGGCATAGAAGGATGGATTAGTAAATTTGCGGATGACACTAAAGTCGGTGGAGTTGTAGACAGTGCGGAGGGAAATGGCAGGTTACAGAGGGACATAGATAAGCTGCAGAGCTGGGCTGAGAGGTGGCAAATGGAGTTTAATGCGGAAAAGTGTGAGGTGATTCACTTTGGAAGGAGTAACAGGAATACAGAGTACTGGGCTAATTGTAAGATACTTGGCAGTGTGGATAAACAGAGGGATCTGGGTGTCCATGTGCATAGATCCCTGAAAGTTGGCACCCAGGTTGATAGGGTTGTTAAGAAGGCGTACGGTATGTTAGCTTTTATTGGTAGAGGGATTGAGTTTCGGAGCCAGGAGGTCATGCTGCAACTGTACAAAACTCTGGTGCGGCCGCACTTGGAGTATTGCGTACCGTTCTGGTCGCCGCATTCTAGGAAAGATGTGGAAGTGTTGGAAAGGGTACAGAGGAGATTTACCAGGATGTTGCCTGGTATGGTGGGAAGATCGTATGAGGAAAGGCTGAGGGACTTGAGGTTGTTTTCGTTAGAGAGAAGAAGGTTAAGAGGTGACTTAATAGAGGCATACAAGATGATCAGAGGATTAGATAGGGTGGATAGTGAGAGCCTTTTTCCTCGGATGGTGATGGCTAACACGAGGAGACATGGCTTTAAATTGAGGGGTAATAGATATAGGACAGATGTTAGAGGTAGGTTCTTTACACAGAGAGTAGTAAGGGCGTGGAATGCCCTGCCTGCAGCAGTAGTGGACTCGCCAACATTAAGTGCATTCAAATGGTTATTGGATAAACATATGGATGATATTGGAATAGTGTCGGTTAGAGGGGCTTTAGATTGGTTTCATTGGTCGGCGCAACATCGAGGGACGAAGGGCCGGTACTGCGCTGTAATGTTCTATGTTCTATGTTCTACCTCTGGTGTCTGTAACATTGTCTGTAAGATATGGGCCGGGATTCTCCCAAAAAAATTCTAACTCCCCAATTCGTGTGAAAATGGGAGTAACTCCCGCTGGTTTTTATTAGCAGGATTTTCAGAATGAACCTCCCACACTCTGAGCACTGCAGAGAGCCCTAGCATGATTCCCTCTGAAAATCCGTGTGTGGGGCTTATTCCCTCCTGACAGGCCGGCAGCGCAGCGTTGAGCGGGCCACTGAGTGTGCGCCGATCTGTCATCGCCCGCATTGCCGGCCTCCCGATCGCTGGCCAGCTGATCACAGGCCTCCTGGACGTCCCTGGGCCAGCCCCGATGTCTCCCCACCAGCCAGACCTTATCTCCCCGACAACCCCCCACCCCCACCCCCAGCTGTCCTGAACCCCACCACCAGCAGGCCCTCCACCCTACCCCCACTGACAGCCTCGACCTTTCCCAGCAGCCCCGACAGCCCTGGCAACCCCAACTTGCACCCACCGCCACCCGGATGGCCAGCTCTATCCTCTTCATCCTCCCTTCCTCTGTCACGATCCCTGTGCAGAGTGGCAGCCCCCACCAATCGCCCCCTAAAGGCCCCGCCATCAATAGTCCCCATCCCAATTGGCCCCACCCCTTGGCACTGCCCAATGCCCAGTGGGCAGTGCCAAGGTGCCCCTTGGGCATTGCCAGTTTGTGCCCATGAACAGTGCCAGAGGGCCAGGCTGGCACTGCCTGGCTGACACTATATAGGGGACACCCCTCCTTACCCCCGACATCCTGGGGGCCTCCCTGGCCTCTGTTCCCTCCAGCAGGGTCAGGCCGCCTGTTCCCCATTGTAAACCCCACTGGGGAACCAGTCCTGGCAGTGTGGTGAGGTGCGGGGGAGGGGGGGGGTGTTGGTACGGGAGAAACGGACGCTCCGATGCTAATCCGCATTTAAATATTGAAATTAGCTTCGCACCAATTACTGACATGGAGCTGATGACTCTAAAAATATTTTCCCCCGAGCCACGTGAAAGCCGAGTCGCCCAGTGGGGGCTAGCGAAATGGCCTCTCCTGATGTCTCCTGGCTCTCAGCGCGACAGGCTGGGAGAAATGCCCCCCATAATTTGGTGAGTGCGATTATGTCAGGTTGTTCTCGGCTAGTGTGTATAGCAGCTTTTCCAATGTTGGCGCAATCATCATAGAAATCATAGAAACCCTACAGTACAGAAAGAGGCCATTCGGCCCATCGAGTCTGCACCGACCACAATCCCACCCAGGCCCTACCCCCATATCCCTACATATTTTACCCACTAATCCCTCTAATCTACGCATCCCAGGAAACTAAGGGGCAATTTTAGCATGGCCAATCAGCCTAACCCGCACATCTTTGGACTGTGGGAGGAAACCGGAGCACCCGGAGGAAACCCACGCAGACACGAGGAGAATGTGCAAACTCCACACAGACAGTGACCCAAGCTGGGAATCGAACCCAGGTCCCTGGAGCTGTGAAGCAGCAGTGCTAACCACTGTGTTACCGTGCCGCCCAATCCCCAAATGTGATTGAGGAGGAATTTTGAGGGTTTACTAGGCATGGTGTGTCAGCGTAGTTTTTGGTGCCTAGGTTGAGGTTGGATGCTCTGTCTGGTTTTATCCCTTTTTCACTCTTCTGCGATGGCTTGCTACAGCTGAGTGGCATTCAGAGGGCAGGTAAGGGCCAATCACATTGCGTGGGCCCTGACTCAAGTAGGCCAGACCAGAAAAGGATGGCAGATATCCTCCCTGAAAGACTAATAGTGAGGCAGAAGGGATTTTACAACAATTCAATAGTTTTGTAGTCAACTATTATAGAGACTGGCTTTTAATTACAGATATATTAACAAATTCAACTGAAGTTTCACCCAAATGCCATGGTGGGATTTAAACCCATAACAGCAGAGCACTAGCCTAGGTCACTGAAATACTGATCCATTAGCATTACCACTAAACCACCCTTTGTCCTCATTGCTATTGACAGAATCAAAGAAGCCAGTATCAAGGTAAAATGCTTCATATTTGTCAAACTTGTTATATCATAGATTGTACTATCAAAACAATCTCAAGTTCAGACAGTTTTTGCTCGTCACTTAACACTTCATGTATACAGATATAGATATCTTATTTTAGATTTGCTACCTCATTTAACTTGGAGTCTGCCTGCTGCGAGCAGTGGTTAGCACTGTTGCCTCACAGCACCAAGGACCCGGATTTGATTCCTGTCTTGGGTCACTGTGTGTGTGGAATCCATAAGTTCTCCCCGTGTCTGCATGGGTTTCCTCCGGGGGCACCGGTTTCCTCCCACAGTCTGAAAGACGTGCTGGTTAGGTGCATTGACCTTGCTAATTTCTCCCTCAGTGTACCCAAACAGGCGACAGAGTGTGGTGACTGGGGGATTTTCACAGTAACTTCATTGCAGTGTTAATGTAAGCCTACTTGTGACCAATAAATAAATCAACTAATAAACAAACTAAGCTTTACACTCCCGAGGAAGAAGGTTTCATTTAATGGATGCAAGTAAATTGCATTGTTTCAATAAATTCAAGGAAAAACAAAAAACATGAATCTTTCAAACATGTTGCCAAACCACAGCATCCTGGTTTTGTTTTTTTCTACCTCTGCTGCAGAGAAAAATGAATTCAACCACAATGGTTTTATGTACATGAAGTTATCAACATCATCTGACCTGTTGAGTGACATTTAAGCTGAATCAACTGTTTAAACATTTGTGCAAAAAGTAAATATTTAGCCTGCAAATAGTGGTTCATATATATATTATATAGACATACATGAAATCAAATCTATTTAACTTTAAAATAAATCTTGTTATATTTTACGTAGACTCCAATATAACCTAAAAGCTTGGTTAATCAAAATAAAAAGGTTGTTCTTTGATTTGATAATTGAGTTCGGTTGCTGATTTGAATTGATGGGATTGTTGGGTCTGGGATATGTATTTGTGGAGGGATTGCTTGTAGTAATGTGTCTAACTAGAAATAGATCCCAAACTTGACAAGAGAGCATGTTAGAGTCCTACCAAATGTTGAAATGAATTAGTTCAGTGAATATTACTTTTAAATTACATGCCCAAAGCAACTACAGCATTCCATAGCTTATTCTACTGTCACTGTACGAATGGAGATTGCAGACAAATGGCATTGCCATTACTGAATCTGCCACGATCAACATCGTGGACATTACCATTGACCAAAAACTGAATAAGGCTGGCTACACGAGCAGTCATGATGTGGAGATGCCAGCGTTGGACTGGGGTAAACACAGTAAGGAGTCTAACAACACCAGGTTAAAGTCCAACAGGTTTATTTGGTAGCAAATGCCACTAGCTTTCGGAGCGCTGCTCCTTCATCAGGTGAGTGGAAGATCTGCTCATAAACAGCAAACAGGGCATATAAAGACACAAACTCAATTTACCGAATAATGAATAATGATTGGAATGCGAGTGAAGACTCGCATTCCAGTCATTATTCATTATTCTGTAAACCTGGGTCCTTCGCCGCTGTTCACCCTAATCTTTGTACAATGTCATGTCTCTTCTTCTTCATTGCATGCACCAGGTGAATACCTAACATTCATTCGCTCACTCACTATTTTTTTTTTCACCCCTTGTTGGTGAAAAGTGCACACAATGGAAGGCAGAGAGACAGGACTAGAGGCCAACAACCACAAATAATCCAGCTAACAATGCACAAGAGGATGCTGCAAAGATAAATGGCACAGTCAGAGATGGAGAAACAAGAAGTGCAAGGTTAGCTGCCGACAGAATTGTGCACAAGCTGGCTTTATTTGCAGCAACAAACTATGAGAAGACTGAATGTGCTGATTTTTACGATTGTGACTTTGCCACAACCAAACCATATCAGGTGGAATTCTCTCAGAAAAATTCTAAGGGCAGAATTTTAGGACCTCATCACGCCCGCTTTGCGATGGGAAAATGGTAAAATCGGGCATGATGCGACAAGCGGGGATGGCGCCCATTTTCATGCCACTTCCCATTTTACCAATAACAAAAAATTGGCACGATTGGGAGCTCGCCCAAAATGGGTGAAACGTCATTTGTATTTTTTTGCATTACCGCAATGTTATTAATGAGCTTCACTTCCAATCACCGCCCAATTTTTCCCACTAAGCTAGTCCCAATTTCCTGCATTTGGCCCATATCCCCCTATATCCATTTCACCCATGTAACTGTCTAACTGCTTTTTAAAAGACAAAATTGTACCAGTGTCTACTACTGCCTCTGGCATCTTGTTCCAGACACTCACCACCCTCGGAATGAAAAAATTGCTCCTCTGGACCCTTTTGTATCTCTCCCCTCTCACCTTAAACCTATGCCCTTTAGTTTTAGACTCCTCTACCTTTGGGAAAAGATGCTGACTATCTACCTTGACATATTCTCCTATTTTAGATTTTACTTGTAAACTGGGAAGCTAGATATGAGAGATAGAGGAATAAATGATACGTTGATATGGTTCAATGAAGTAGGGAAGAGGAGGATCATGTGGAGCACAACACTGGCATGGACCAGTTGGATCAAATAATCTATTCTTCATTGTACAATCTAAATAATTCTATGTAATATAGAATTCTCAAGCTATTGAGTTCATGAGGTACAAATGTCCAGTCCTGGACTGATAAGAACAACAGATCCATTTGTCTATGAATCCTAGTTTAAAAATCGACTTTGTATAAATAATGCTAATTATAGGACCTCGGGAATAAGAATTTATTTTACACCTGTGATTGAATTAGACAACATAAATTTTATAAATAACAGATAATAACAGTCTAGATTCTTTGGTATATCCTACTTATTTTCTCAGCATTTATGATGTTGAAACACGCAAAACGCACAGGGGCACATCACCAGCAAGTCTGCAAATTCACCAGCAAAACCAGCAAATTCACTGTAGTTCCTGAGGAAATGTAGAATAACCAAATACAGAATTGAACAGTCAGCCCAAAGAAAATTGAAATCGGAAGTGTAATGAGTCATAGAGTTGTAGAGTCATAGGGGTTTTCAGCATGGAAACAGGCCCTTTGGCCAAACATGTCCATGCCGCCCTTTTATCAACCCTTGTCAGCTTAAACCTATGCCCTCTAGTTTTAGACTCCCCTACCTTTGGGAAAAGATATTGACTAGTTAGCTGATCTATGATCATTATTTTATAGACCTCTATAAGATCAACCTTAAGCCTCCTATGCTCCAGCGAAAAAAGTCCCAGTCTATCCAGCCTCTCCTTATAACTCAAACCATTAAGTCCCGGTAGCATCTTGGTAATTTTTTTCTGCACTCTTTCTAGTTTAATAATAGGATGACCAGAACAGTGTTCCGAGTATAGCCTCACAAATGTCCTGTACAACTTCAACAAGACGTCCCAACTCCTATATTCAATGTTCTGACCAATGAAACTTCTTGTATAAAAGTTGGATTCAGGTGCTTGAGCAGGGAGAGTGAGAGAGAAGGTAAGTCTCTGCGTTAAAAGTGCTCCGTGCTGCTCAGAGGGGGTTGTTTCGTGGTGGCCATGTTGGGATTCGGACCAGGGGGGCTGCGAATATGTAGGGGGGTGGGGGCTGTTGTCGCTCATGGGGTCCAACCTCGGACTCTCAGCATGGACCCAGGTCAGAGCGGTGACCTCGGGTTTAAGCGCTGACTCTGGGTCCTAGTGCAGGAAGTAGCAAGCACAGTTGCACATGGGGGATGGGTTGGAAACACTCTGAAGTGACAGTGCTGCAGCCTCAGGACTTGTCAAGCAGCACTGTCTGTGGCCACTACTGCATGAGTTCTGGGTGTGTGTTTGTGAGAGTGGGGGGGGGCGAAATGGCGGGGGGCTGTGTTGTCATTCTGGGATCTGTGGGGTGGGTATGGGGAATGTGTGTTGCTGGGAGTCTGTGGGGGACTTTGGGGAGTGTGTGTTGCTGGGCTAGGGATGAGTAGAGCTCTTTAACCTCTCCTCTGTCTCTCCCCTTCCCCAAATTCCGCCCCCCCTCAGATTGACGAGATGGCTTTTGCAATGCAACCCATCAATCTTGCTGTTCATTTGGTTGCTGCTGGAGCTGAGGAGAAGGAGCAAGAGGAAGAATTGCGGGTACAGGAGGCCCAGGCCTTACCATTCGCAGGAGTACAGGCAGACAGCTTCGGAGGAAGGATGTGGCCACCATTCGCCTCGAAGGGGGGAGACAGCAGAAGGAGGGAGTAGAGACCCCGGCAGTTCTGCATGCAAGTGTCCTTCGAGCAACTGTCGGATATCGCGTGCTGTCAACATCTCCGGTTCCAGCTCCGAGAGGAGACAGTGCGATACCTGTGCCATTTGTTACAGGAGCTGACACCTCGGGGTATGGGGGAGGGTGGGGGGAGGGGGGCACCCACTCCCAGTGGCTGTCAAGGTGACAGCTGCCTTAAGCGCTTATGCCACCAGGTCCTGCCAGACTGCCAGTGGAGACCTTTCTGGCATTTGCCTACCATCCATCCATAAGTGTGTAAAGGAGGTTACAGATGCCCTGTATGCCCAGGCTGGTCAGTATATCAAATTTGGCCAGGACCATACGCAGGAAGCCTGGGCTGCAGGATTCGTGGCCATCGTGGGGATGCCAAATGTGCAGGGAGTTATAGACTGCACCCATGTCACCCTCAAGGTCCCAGTGAAGAATCCAGAGAGATTCATGAATGGAAAGGGCTTCCATTCAATAAATGTGATGCCCTATATGATGATGTCCTGGTGCAAACTAGTGACCATCAGCTAAACATCATGCATGTCTGCGCCAGACATCCCAGCAGCATGCATGACAGCTTCATATTGAGGAGTTCTGATGTCCTGGAGGTCTTTGAGGAGGAGCCCAGGGTGCAAGAATGGCTCGTGGGGGACATGGGGTACCCATGGACTTGGCTGATGATACCTGTGCGGAGACCCAATATAAAGAGGCCCACGTTGCCACCTATCCAATAGTGGAGTGGTGCATAGGGCTTCTCAAAATGTGGTTCAGGTGCCTGGGCCACTCTGGCGGGGCCCTCCAATATCGTCTGATATTGTCCTGCATTGTGGTGGTGTGCTGTGCCCTACATAACCCGGCGCAGCAGTGAGGAGAACTTTTTGAGGAGGAGGATGTTTGAGCCAACCAACCGGGCTTCGCTGGGTAGGAGGCTGCCCAGCAGGAGGAGGACATGGAAGAGGAAGAGGAAGAGGAGGATGATGACGATGAGCAACACCATCCAGGGGTTGATGGGTTGGCAGTAGCAAGGATCAGGCATGCGAGGACGGTGAGGGAGGCCCTGATCACCATGTGCTTTGGTCACTAGAGGCCTGTGTTGCTGCACTTGGGCTGCATCTCTGCGCTCCCCCCCCGGCTCCTCCCACCTTAGAGTCCTACAATCTCCTGCAACATCAGAGTGGTGGGCCTAGGTACGCTGTGTTAGTGAGTTTCTGTGGCTTGCAGGAGGGTGATGATGACTCGCTATGTGATGCCCGATGTGATGATGTCCTGGTGCAAACTAGTCTTGACTCCTACCTGTAATGTTGGGGACGGGGTCTCCAATGTCTGGGGGGAGGGCGGGGGGTGGGGGTGGGGGGAGGCTGTATCTGGCTCGGGGGAGGGTTCTGCCAGGAGAACTGCTTCATTTTTCGTTTTTTCTGCAATTTGTGGCTCCAATCTGAGTTGCTGGAATAGCAAATTGCTGCGAGGGACTGCCCACTGTGAAAGCTGCCAGTGCACACATGGCATGCCCACACTAGCGACCTACCCAACATGAGGAGCTGCACGGGCCACACCACATGTGGCGAGGCATGTTGCACGCTGTATGTACCATTTTCTCACTTCAGAACTTGCAGAGCACCAGAATCCAATTTTGTAGCCTTCACAGGAAGACAGAAAAAAGGTGACACACAAAAATAATTGCAGAGATTTTACTCAAAATAATTGTCATCATTTTACCAAAAATAGACTATTTCTATCATGAACCAAAAATAGATTATTCCTAACCTGAACCAGTAAGTTTACTAAAACTGTGCAAGAACACTGGAAAATAAAGAACCTTACAGCAGCAGGATTCCACAACACGCTCGCATACCAGGCTTCTTGGTTATGTGGTTTGACCTAACGTTCACCATCCTTTCTCGATTTACTTTCATAGAAGAAAGTGAAGATAATTTGACGTGGGCTTCAATCACAGTTTTCAGTGCGCTGAGCATTGTTTAGACATTCCAGGTAAAATAAGAGGACCCTTTAGTCTTTATACACATTCATTCAAATGTGAACCTATCACATCCAAATGATGTTGACACAGACACACTGTGCAGAGTGACCTACTTTAATTGCTCTTTTTCCTTTGCCAAAAACATATGCAGTCGTACCAACCTCAGAAAAGTGCTCCTGTCTGCACTATTTAAGTATTTCAATTTCTCCTAACAACCATGCTTGTGGCAAGTCTGATTTCCAGATTATTCCAAAATAATGCCTAATTATGGACTAAAAACACAATCCAGGAGTTCAAACTCATTTCAGTTTGGAAGGTTGACCAACAATTTATTTTGGCATAGAACGGTTCCCTAAGCATTCAATATGATGGCGCGCATGTGCATGTGTATTCTCCATTGGAATTGAGCCACCTGCTTTCTTGTATCGAGCTCCTTCAACAGCTTCCAGAGCTGGACGTACATTAAATGGTAGTTAAAATATTTAAATAAGGAAGGGGTCCGATGATTTTTGTAGGACCCTTTTGTAATGTTGGGTTGACATAATTCCTGAGTCGTTACATAAGTCGTTCAGTGACTGATGGCAACAGTAGCAAGGATCCTTCGACAGTGCTATTTGAAGGGTCAACTCACCATATACAGACTATTGGCTAGTTCATCGATCTTCGCTGCTAGTTAATGTCTGGGCAGCTTTCTTACTTCCAACGTTTATTTTGGATGCTTTAGTCTATTTCCCAAACAGTTTTGTGTAGTTATAGTGGTCCTATAGGGCCACCTCTGGGCTGGAGGGCAAGGCAGAGTAATTAAAGGATAAGAGAAGACAAGAGCAACTGGAAGGATACAGAAAGGAGGTTCTAGCTCAGCAGGCACTGAAGACATAAAGACATTTTAGAACAAAGGACAATCTATCTTCTTTAATTACTGTTAAGGACTAGATCAGAGTATAATAAATCAATTCAATTCAATTCAACAAGACCACTAAGCTGAAACTGCTTCCCTGCACTGCTCCAATTCTGTGCAATTACTGATTGCTGGAGTAAAATAACACTCTGGAAACCTTTGTAAATAAGGCCTCCAGAACCAAGAGGGAAGCAATGTGAGCTTCCATGGCAACAGTGTGAGCTCACTTGTCAGAGGTGTAAGGGAGAGGTGGGTGCTATGCTGCCATTGACATGTCATGGATCTGACCCCTTATTTCATTTTTGACACATTGGCCCCCTTGCTCTGCTCAAAGCCATGGCACAAATTGGAGTTGGACTTCTAGAGGCCCTGAGCCACTGTCTGCAAGTTCATTGGCATGCTGCTGAGTGCAGGTGGGAATTCCTTTTTATACGCCCCTTAGCCTTCTTTAGCCTGGATCCTCGAAGCTATCATCTGAGGAATTTGAGGCAGTACTGCAGAAGGGAAGCTGTTGCAGCAGCAGAAGAGAAAGTGAAGGGTGCTTAATGTGGGGAAGAGCCTTGAAGAAGGCCAAAAATGGAGCTCGATCAATCTCAGCAGAGAGGAGGGATAACAAAAGTAAATGGATGGCAGCAAGACTGGACCCAAAGGAGGCCTCTCCGAGGCTTGCTTTTTCCATTCGCATATCAGTACCTTCCATCAAAATCGGGTAAAATGAGAGAAATGACAATGTGGAGGCACAATTTCTCGAAACACATTTCAGGATGTTTCTCAAAAAGGAAGAGACAAAAAGACATTGCCAAACTTAGAATCATAGAATCATAGAAACCCGACAATGCAGAAGCAGACCATTCAGTCCATCAAGTCTACACCGACTCTCTGACGGAGCATCCATCCTACTCCTGTAACCCCACGTATTTACCCCGATAATCCCTCCTAACCTACACATCTTGGGACCCTAAGGGGCAATTTAATTTGATTTGATTGTCACATGTATTAACGTACAGTGAAAAGTATTGTTTTTGCGCATTATACATAGAGAAGGAAAAGAGAGAATGCAGAATTTAGTGTTAAAATCATAGCTAGGGTCTAGAGAAAGATCAACTTAATGTAAGGTAAGTCCATTCAAAAGTCTGACGGCAGCAGGGAAGAAACTGTTCTTGAGTCTGGTGCAGAAGGTGAAGTCGCATGGGATCAGAGGTGAGCTGGCAAGGTGGATACAAAACTGGCTGGGTCAAAGAAGACAGAGGGTAGCAGTGGAAGGGTGCATTTCTGAATGGAGGGCTGTGACAAGTGGCGTTCCTCAGGGATCAGTGCTGGGACCTTTGCTGCTTGTAATATATATAAATGATTTGGAGGAAAATGTAACTGGTTTGATTAGTAAGTTTGCGGATGACACAAAGGTTGGTGGATTTGCGGACAGTGATGAGGGCCTTCAGAGGATACAGCAGGATATAGATCGGTTGGAGACTTGGGCAGAAAGATGGCAGATGGAGTTTAATCCGGACAAATGTGAGATAATGCATTTTGGAAGGTCTAATACAGATAGGAAATATACAGTAAATGGCAGAACCCATAAGAGTATTGATAGGCAGAGGGATTTGGGAGTACAGGTACACAGGTCACTGAAAGTGGCAATGCAGGTGGAGAAGGTAGTCCAGAAGGCATACGGCATACTTGCCTTCATCGGCCGGGGCATTGAGTTTAAAAATTGGCAAGTCATGTTGCAGTTTTATAGAACCTTAGTTAGGCTGCACTTGGAATATAGTGTTCAATTCTGATCGCCATACTACCAGAAGGATGTGGAGGCTTTGGAGAGGGTACAGAAAAGATTTACCAGAATGTTGCCTGGTATGGAGGCATTAGCTATGAGGAGAGGTTGGAGAAACTTGGTTTGTTCTCACTGGAACAACAGAGGTTGAGGGGAGACCTGAGAGAAGTCTACAAGATTATGAGAGGCATGGGCAGAGTGGATAGTCAGAAGGTTTTTCCCAGAGTGGAAGAGTCAATTACTAGGGGACACAGGTTTAAGGTGCAAAGGAAAAGATTTAAAGGAGATGTATGAGGCAGATTATTTATACAGAGGGTGGTGGGTGCCTGGAACTTGTTGCTGGGGGAGGTAATGGAAGCGGATATGGTAGTGACTTTTAAGGGGCATCTTGACAAATGCATGAATAGGATGGGAATAGAGGGATATGGTCCCCAGAAGGGTAGGGGGTTTTATTTAAGTCAGGCAGCATGGTTGGTGCAGGCTTGGAGGGCTAAAGGGCCTCAAAATTTTGTATCTTTTTCTCAAAGGAAGAAGGTGGGAGAGGGAATGTCTGGCGTGCGTGGGGTCCTTAATTATGCTGGCTGCTTTGCCGAGGCAGCGGGAAGTGTAAACAGAGTCAATGGATGGAGGCTGTTTTGTGTGATGGATTGGGCTACATTCACAACCTTTTGTAGTTCCTTGCGGTCTTGGGCAGAGCAGGAGCCATACCAAGCTGTGATACAACCAGAAAGAATGCTTTCTATGATGCATCTGTAAAGTTGGCAAGGGTTTTAGCTGACATACCAAATTTCCTTCGTTTACTGAGAAAATAGAGGTGTTGGTGGGCTTTCTTAACTATAGTGTCGGCATGGAGGGGGGGGGGGGCTTGTGCAGGACAGGTTGTTGGTGATCTGAACACCTAGAAACTTGAAGCTTTCTACTTTGTCCCCGTTTAAGTCAACAGAGGCATGTTCTCCTTTACGCTTCCTGAAGTCAAAGACAATGTCCTTCGTTTTGTTGACATTGAGGGAGAGATTATTGTTGCCGCAACAGTTCACCAGATTCTCTCTCTCATTCCTGTACTCTGTCTCATCATTGTTTGAGATCCGACCCACTATGGTGGTGTCGTCAGCAAACTTGAAATCGAATTGGAAGGGAATTTGGCCACACAGTCAGAGGTGTATATGGTGTGTAGGGGGCTGAGAACACAGCCTTGTGAGGCAACGGTGTTGAGAAGGTGTTGTTGCCTATCCTTAATGATTGTGGTCTGTGAGTTAGGAAGTTCAGGATCCAGACGCAGAGGGAAGTGCTGAGGCCCAGGCCACGGAATTTAGAGATGAGCTTCGTGGGGATATTGGTGTTGAAGGCTGAGCTGTAGTCAATAAATAGAAGTCTGACATAGGTGTTCTTGTTATCTAGGTGTTCCAGGGTTGAGTGCAGGGCCAGGGAAATGGTGTCTGCTGTGGACCTGTTGCAGTGTTAGGCAAATTGTAGTGGATCCAGGTAGCCCGGGAGGCTGGAATTGACTCGTGCCATGACTAGCCTTTCGAAGCACTTCACAATGATGGATGTCAGAACCACTGGATGATAGTCATTAAGGCACGCTGCTTGGCTTTTCTTAGGTACCGGGATGATGGTCATCTTCTTGAAGCAGATAGGGACCTCAGATTGTTGTAAAGATAGGTTGGACATGTCTGTGAATACCTCCGCCAACTGATACCACGCGCAGGATCAATTTTAACATGACCAATCAACTCAACCTGCACATTTTTGGACTGTGGACTTTAAAATTAATGGTATCCCTTTAAAATAATGCTGAGTTTTTCATTTATTGTAACTGACAGTTTTGTCAAATTTAGTCAGATAGTATGAAAGTGGTAATATGCTGGTTACAGGAAAGAAGGAAAAAATTATATATGCTTTATAACCAGTGAAATATTTTTGAAGTCGAATCACTGTTGTAATGTAGTGACACTGAAGTGGCAGCCAATATGCACACAGCAAGCTCCCATAACCAGCAATGTGATAATGACCAGACACTCTGCTTGTTGTGCTGTTGAATGTCTAGGCCATTGGGAATAACTCCTCCACTCTTTGAAATAGTGCCATTGGTTCTTTTATATCCACTCCAGCTGACAGAGGAAGCTTTAGTTTCATGCCTCATCTGAAAGAGAGCACCTCCCACATTGCAGAACTCCCTCAGTACTGACATTTTATTAGACATTTTTACCAACAGCTTCAGAGATTTGTTGGGCTAACACCTCCCCACCCATTAGAAATGACATTGTCCAGCGTTCAATTGCATGAAACCTTCAAACTATAATTAAAAGCTAATTACTGCGGATGCTGGATATCTAAAATGCAAACAAAAATTACTAGATAAACTAAGCAGGTCTGGCAGCATCTGTGGATGGTTTCATGCATAGCCTCTCCATAGGTTCAGGCCTGATCATCTGGACTGCAAAGGATTTTCCTTGAAAGGGGCCATGTTACCAATACAGAGATGATAGTGAATGGTGCTTGGCGCAAATTGTGGTCACTCCTTCAGCAAGACAATGTCCTAGACACCTCCATCACCATCCCAAGGTATGTCCTGTACAACCAGAAGAAGAGAGCCATCAGAGGTGGCAGCACAGCGGTATACAGTCAGAGTTTTGCTGGGATTACTCAACATTAACTCCAGACCCCATGGCATCAGCTCAAACATGGGTAAGTAAATGTCCTGCTGATTATCCCCCCCTCACCTTATGAATCCATACTCCTCCATGTTAAATATTAATTAGAAAAAACACCGAGGGTGGCAAGGGCACAGAATGTACTCAAGAGTTTGGTAGCACCAGTGTTGACTGAGCCGGCTGAGTGCTAAAGGAGATAATTACTCGACTGCGTTGGTGAGGGTATCAACAAAAGGGAAGAACCTACTTGACCTCATCCTCACCAATCTACTTGTTGCAGATTAATCTGCCCACGACAGTTTCGGTAGAAGCGACAACCACACAGTCCCATCTTCAATACCAGCCTCCCAGACTACCTGGATCCACGACAGTTTGTCTACCGCCACAAGAGGTCCACAGCAGGCACCAGCTCCCTGACCCTGCACTCAACCCTGGAACATCTAGATAACAAGGACACCTATGTCAGGCTCCTATTTATTGACTGTAGCTCAGCCTTCAACACCATAATTCCCACGAAACTCATCTGCAAACTCCGTGATCGGAGCGTAGGCTTCTCCCTCTGCGACTGGATCCTGAACTTCCTAACTCACAGACCACAATAAGTAAGGATAGGCAACAACACCTCCTCCACGATCATCCTCAACACCGGTGCCCCTCAAGGCTGTGTTCTCAGCCCCCTACTATAGTCCTTACACACCTATGACTGTGTGGCCAAATTCCCCTCCAATTCGACTTCCAAGTTTGCTGATGACACCACCGTAGTGGGTTGGATCTCAAACGATGATGAGACAGGTACAGGAATGAGATAGAGAATATGGTGAACCAGTGCGGCAACAATAATTTGTCCCTCAATGTCAACAAAATGAAGGAGATTATCATCGACTTCAGGAAGCATAGAGGAGAACATGCCCCTGTCTACATCAACGGGGACGAAGTAGAAAGGGTCGAGAGCTTCAGGTTTTTAGGTGTCCAGATCACCAACAACCTGTCCTGGTCCCCCGATGCTGACACTATAGTTAAGAAAACCCACCAATCCCTCTACTTTTTCAGAAGACTAAGGAAATTTGCCATGTCATCTACGACTCTCACCAACTTTTACAGATGCACCATAGAAAGCATTCTTTCTGGTTGTATCACAGCTTGGTATGGCTCCTGCTCTGCGCAATACCGCAAGAAACTACAAAAGGTCATGAATGTAGCCCAATCCATCACGCAAACCAGCCTCCCATCCATTGACTCTGTCTACACTTCATGCTGCCTCGGCAAAGCAGCCAGCATAATTAAGGACCCCACGCATCCTGGACATTCTCTCTTCCACCTCTTCCATTGGGAAAACGATACAGAAGTCTGAGGTCATGTACCAACTGACACAAGAACAGCTTCTTCCCTGCTGCCATCAGACTTTTGAATGGACCTACCTTGCATTAAGTTGATCTTTCTCTACACCCCAGCTATAACTGTGATATTACATTCTGCACTGTTTCATTTCCTTCTCTGTTAACAGTATGCTTTGGCTGTATAGCGAGCAAGAAACAATACTTTTCACTGTATGCTAATACTAGACAATAATAAATTAAATCAAATCAAATCACTCCACATGATTTTAAGAAATGGTTGAAGGCACTAGATACTGCAAAGGGGAGTGGCTTGGTGGTAATGTCACTGGGTGAGTGATCCAGAGGCCCAGGCTCATACCCTGGGGTTCAATTTCTACCATGGCAGCTGATGGAATTTAAATTCAATAAAATCTGGAATAACGTTAGTCTTAGAAATGGTGAAACTATTATCATGATGAGGTGAGAGTGATTGCCCTTGATACGAAGGCAACATTTGGCCGATTGTAGCATCAAGCAGCCCGAGCAAAACTGATGTCAATGGGAATTGGGGGAAGCTCTACACTGATAGGGGTCATAACTAGCACAATGGAAGATGGTTGTGGTTGTTAGAGGTCAATCATCTCAATGCCAGGACATCCTTCCAGGAGTTCATCAGGGTAGTGTCCTAAGCCCAACCATCTTTTACAGTCAGAAGCTTTTACAGTCAGTTTTTATGTCCCCGCATGCTTATTCTTGTACACTCTTAACCAATCCCTTTGTCCTCCTTTGTTGAATTCTAAACTGCTCCCAATCCTCACATCTACTGTTTTTCTGCCCAATGTGTATGCCTTTTCCTTGGATCTTATACTACCTCTAATTTCCCTTGTAAGACGTGGTTTGGCCACTTTTCCCAATTTATTTTTGCGTCAGATAGGAATGAACAATTGTTGCAGTTCACCCAGGCGCTATTGCCAATTGCCTATCCACTGTCATCCCTTTAAGTAACATTTCCTAATCCATCATAGGACGGCACGGTAGCACAGTGGTTAGCACTGCTGCTTCACAGCTCCAGGGTCCTGGGTTCGATTCCCGGCTCGGGTCACTGTCTGTGTGGAGTTTGCACATTCTCCTCGTGTCTGCGTGGGTTTCCTCCGGGTGCTCCGGTTTCCTCCCACAGTCCAAAGATGTGCGGGTTAGGTTGATTGGCCAGGTTAAAAATTGCCCCTTAGAGTCCTGAGATGCGTAGGTTAGAGGGACTAGCGGGTAAATATGTGGGGGTAGGGCCTGGGTGGGATTGTGGTTGGTGCAGACTCGATGGGCTGAATGGCCTCCTTCTGCACTGTAGGGTTTCTATGGTTTCTATCGCCAGCTCACTAAAGTTTCCTTTATTTAGATTCAGGGCCCTTGTTTCAGAATCAACGAGTCACTCTCCACATTTATGAAGAATTCTAGCATATTATGATTGCTCATCCTAGCGGGCCTCACACAACTAGATTGTTTTCTCATTACATAATATCCAATCTAGGTGGCTTGTCCTCTAGTTGGTTCCTCAATGCATTGGCCCAGAAAACCACCCCGTATACACTCCAGGAATTCCACCTCTCTGGTATTGTTACCAATTTGATTTGCTCGATCTATCTGCAGATTAAAGTCACCCATAATTACAGATGTTCCTTTATTGCATTGGTCTCTAATTTCCTGTTTAATGTCATGCCAACATCGCCACTACAGTTTGGGGGTCTATATTCAACCCCACCAATGTTTTTTGCCCCTTGGTTTCAGCTCTACCCATACAGATTCCACATCGTCAGAGCTAATATCTTTCCTCACTATTGTGTTCACTTCCCCTTTAACCAGCAATGCAACCCCATTGTCTTTTTCTTTTCATCTGTTCTTCCGACATAATGAATACCCCTTGACACCCTGCAACCATGTCTCCGTAAGCCCAGTTAAATCATACCCTATTGCATCTATCTGTGCAACTAATTTAACCACTTTATTGCAAATGCTCCGTGTATTAAGGTACAAAGCCTTAAGGATTGTCTTTTTAACATTCCTTGTCCCATTCCCATTATTTTTCACCATGGCCCTGTTTGATTACAGCAACTCACCAAGGCTCCTTTGACAGAATCTTTCAAATACCTGACCCATACCACCTAGAAGGACAAGGGCAGTAGATGCATGGAAACACCATCACCTGTGTTATATATTTGAGGTTGTTGCGTTGTTGCATATTCACTTTGTGGTGAACCATTGTTGGTTACCACCAGGAGTGCTGAGCCATGGTCTGGCCAGTACTATGAGTCTGTAGATATGTTACTGTTAGGGTTAGGGTTGGGCTGTTCTACCTGTTAATATAGTCCTATGGTAAACCCCAGTTGGCTCCGCCTCCTGGGAGAGGTATAAAGGTCACTGCTCTGCCTGGTGACCCTTTAGTCTGGGATTGTATATTGTATATAGTAGCTCCGTTATTGTTGGCAATAAAAGCCTTTATTTCCTGGGTACATCCTGCCTCCCGTGTGATTTATCGCGCATCAATTATATTGCCAACAAGTAAATTCTTTTTTTTGGAAAAAAACCCAAAAGAAAACATGGAGCAAATGCTTAAACCCAAACGGCTTACGTTGGACCCACGTGCGGTGGGAGCATCAAACACTTTCGACCACTGGTTGAAGTGTTTCCAAGATTACCTCGACGCCTCCACAGCGGTCACCGACGACGCCGACAGACTCCGGGTCCTCCACGCGAGGGTAAGCGACGCTGTATACTTAACGATCCGTGAGGCCCCCGACTACAAAGGGGCCCTCGAGCTTCTCAAAAAGCGATACAACAAACCGCCGAATGAGATCCATGCTCGACACCTTCTAGCCACTCGACGGCGGCAGCCCGGCGAAACGACGGAACAGTACGCGTGTGAACTTCAGCAGCTAGCCAGAGCCTGCAACTGCAAGTCAGTGTCGACAGCCCAGTACATGAGCGACTTAGTTCGAGATGCGTTTGTGGCGGGAATCGGCTCGTCGTACATCCGCCTTCGGCTGTTGGAGCAAGGTAACCTCGATCTCACTAAAACCATAGAGTTAGCTGACGCTCTAGAAACGGCCTCCAAAAGTCTGGAGATGTACCCCGACGACCGCGTGGAGACATTGTGGCAGGGGCAGCCGCAGACTCCACTTTATTCAGCGGGACTGAAAAACTGCGCGATTGCGTTTCCAGCCTCGGACCTGACGACGGCAGCAGCTCCAGGTGGCCCGCGGTGTTACTTCTGTGGGGGGGGTGAAACACCCTCGGCAGCGATGTCCAGCTAAAGCGGTGTTGTGCTCCGCCTGCGGCAAGAAGGGACATTATTCCAAAGTATGCCGGACCAAACCTCCATCCAAAAACAGCAGTGCGGCGTGTGACTCCCCGGAGCCAGCCTCCTTGTCTTCTGCGTCTTCAAGGTCTTCCACCACGTGCGATTCCAGGACGTCACCATTCCGAACGATGGAGTCGCAAGACACGTGCGACCTGCAGGGGCCGCAGGTTTTGGCGCCATCGTCCACGTGCGACCTATGGGGGCAGCCATTTTGGTCAGCACCGACCGCGAATGACCAGCAGGGGTCATCATCAACCATCTCAGCTGCCTGCAGTTGCACCCATGAACCAACGGTGGCGTCGATCATCCTGGACCAGGCCAAGCCTCACAGACTCGACAAGTCCCTGATGGACATACAGGCAAACAGACGCCAGATTTATTGTTTGTTCGACAGCGGGAGCACGGAGAGCTTCATTCACTCTGACACCATGAAGCGGTGTGGTCTCCAGATTAGGACTGTCAAGCAGACAATTTCGATGGCGTCAAGGTCCTGATCTGTCACCGTGCTAGGGAGCTGCGTGGTAAATCTGACGGTGCAGGGCACGGTTTACGAGAACTTCAGGCTCCTTGTGTTACCGCACCTTTGCGCGCCGATACTCCTAGGACTAGATTTTATGATCCACCTGAAGAGTGTAACCCTGCAGTACGATGGGCCACTCCCTCCGCTTTCAGTGGGAGATCCGCAGCCTCTAAATTGCCCAACGCGCTCCACATGTAGTCTCTCAACGCTCAGGATTACCACACCCTCCCTATTCCAGAATCTCGTGCCAGGCTGCAAGCCCATCGCAACAAAGAGCAGGCGTTACAGCGCTGAGGATCGGATCTTCATTCGATCTGAAGTTCAGCGGCTCCTCAAGGAAGGGATCATCCAACCTAGCGCTAGTCCTTGGAGAGCGCAAGTCGTGGTGGTTAAGAATGGGAACAAACCCCGGATGGTCATAGACTATAGTCAGACCATTAACAGATACACGCAGCTGGATGCGTATCCCCTCCCGCGCATATCTGACATGGTCAACCAGATTGCGCAGTACCGGGTGTTCTCCACCATCGACTTAAAATCTGCTTACCACCAGCTCCCCATTCGCCCAGAGGACCGACAATACACGGCCTTTGAGGCGGATGGTCGCTTGTACCATTTTTTAAGGGTTCGTTTTGGTGTCACAAATGGGATCACGGTCTTCCAGCGTGCTATGGACCGAATGGTGGACCAGAACGGGCTGCGGGCTACCTTCCCGTACCTGGATAACGTCACCATCTGCGGCCATGACCAGCAGGACCACGATGCCAACCTTCTTAGATTCTTACGCACTGCATCTCGCCTGAATCTGACCTACAACAGGGAGAAGTGTGTATTTCGCACGCGCCGCCTAGCTATCCTCGGATACGTGGTGGAAAACGGGGTCCTTGGCCCTGATTCAGACCGTATGCATCCTCTCCTCGAACTCCCCCTGCCCACTAGCATCAAAGCACTGAGAAGATGTTTAGGCTTCTTCTCATATTATGCACAGTGTGTTCCCAATTACGCGGACAAAGCCCGTCCGCTCATCAAGTCTACCTCCTTTCCCCTAACAACAGAGGCTCGCTTAGCCTTTGCAAGAATAAAAGCTGACATCGCGAAAGCCACGATGCACGCTATCGATGAGTCCATCCCCTTCCAGGTGGAGAGTGATGCATCTGATTTCGCCCTGGCCACCACACTTAACCAGGCGGGCAGGTCCGTCGCCTTTTTCTCTCGCACCCTCCAAGGCCCTGAAATTCGACATTCGGCGGTGGAAAAGGAGGCCCAGGCCATTGTGGAGGCCGTTCGGCATTGGCGCCATTACTTGGCGGGAAAACGGTTCACTCTGCTCACGGACCAGCGGTCCGTGGCGTTCATGTTCAATAACACGTTACGGGGTAAGATCAAGAATGATAAAATTTTGAGGTGGAGAATCAAACTCTCCACCTACAATTATGATATCATGTACCGTCCAGGGAAGCTCAACGAGCCCTCGGATGCCCTGTCGCGTGGAACATGCGCTAGTGTGCAGGAGAATCGATTACAGGCTCTCCACAATGACCTCTGCCATCCGGGGGTCACTCGGCTCTTCCACTTCATAAAGGCCCGGAATCTACCCTACTCGGTGGAGGATGTCAGGTCCATAACCAGAAGCTGCCGGGTATGCGCGGAATGCAAACCGCACTTCTACCGACCTGACAGGGCACACCTCATTAAGGCCACTCGTCCTTTCGAAAGACTGAGTGTGGACTTTAAGGGCCCCCTTCCCTCGACAGGTCGGAACGTGTACTTCCTCAATGTGATTGATGAGTACTCACGATTCCCTTTTGTCATTCCCTGTTCTGATATGACCGCTGCCACGGTTATCAAGGCATTACGTGATCTTTTCACCCTGTTCGGTTACCCCTGTTATATCCACAGCGATAGGGGCTCGTCGTTCATGAGCGACGACTTGAGGCAATACCTGCTCTCATATGGGATTGCCTCGAGTAGAACCACGAGCTACAACCCAAGGGGTAACGGACAGGTTGAACGAGAGAATGCTACAGTCTGGAAGGCTGTCTTACTGGCGTTGCGGTCTAAAGGTCTTCCAGTCTCCCGTTGGCAAGAGGTACTCCCTGATGCGCTCCACTCCATACGCTCACTCCTGTGTACGGCAACCAACGCTACTCCTCATGAGAGAATGTTTTCATTCCCTAGGAAGTCCTCTGGGACCTCATTACCGTCTTGGTTGACGTACTCAGGACCTGTCCTCCTGCGGCGGCATGTTAGGACCCGCAAGTCCGACCCTTTGGTTGAACAGGTCCATCTCCTCCACGCCAACCCTCAGTATGCCTACGTGGCATATCCTGACGGGCGAGAGGACACGGTCTCGATTCGAGATCTGGCGCCAGCAGGGGGCTTGGAAACCCCTGTCGCGCCCACACCCCCAGTTAGGGACCCCCCAACCATTATCTCCCCTCCTGACACGGCGCGGGCAGTATCGGGACCACCACTTAACCCTCTTACTCCCGTGTACAGCTTGCCTGAGTCCAGGATATTGTCGCCACTTCGAGGCGTGCCCGAGTCCAGCGGATTGTCACCACCTCGGGGTCTACCGGCCCGTGAGAAACTGGAGGAGTCACTGGTCACCGCCTTGGAGAGAAGGTCACCGCGATTGCCTGAACCGGTGTCATCGCCGGTGTTGAGGAGGTCACAGCGACGGTGCGGTCCCCCAGACCGTTTGAACTTATAGACAGATGAACAATTGTTCTGTGTTTTGTACCCCGCCGGCCTTTGTTTTCAAAGGAGGGGTGAATGTGGTGAACCATTGTTGGTTACCACCAGGAGTGCTGAGCCATGGTCTGGCCAGTACTATGAGTCTGTAGATATGTTACTGTTGGGGTTAGGGTTGGGCTGTTCTACCTGTTAATATAGTCCTATGGTACACCCCAGTTGGCTCCGCCTCCTGGGAGAGGTATAAAGGCCACTGCTCTGCCTGGTGACCCTTTAGTCTGGGATTGTATATTGTATATGGTAGCTCCGTTATTGTTGGCAATAAAAGCCTTTATTTCCCGGGTACATCCTGCCTCCCGTGTGATTTATCGCGCATCACACTTGAAGAATCTAATCACATGTATAGTCATCAGCTGCTTTTTGGGCTTTGCCTCAGTCGAGATAGAACATAGAACATAGAACAGTACAGCACAGAACAGGCCCTTCGGCCTACGATGTTGTGCCGAGCTTTATCTGAAACCAAGATCAAGCTATCCCACTCCCTATCATCCTGGTGTGCTCCATGTGCCTATCCAATAACCACTTAAATGTTCCTAAAGTGTCTGACTCCACTATCACTGCAGGCAGTCCATTCCACACCCCAACCACTCTCTGCGTAAAGAACCTACCTCTGATATCCTTCCTGTATCTCCCATCACGAACCCTATAGTTATGCCCCCTTGTAATAGCTCCATCCACCCGAGGAAATAGTCTTTGAACGTTCACTCTATCTATCCCCTTCATCATTTTATAAACCTCTATTAAATCTCCCCGCAGCCTCCTCCGCTCCAGAGAGAACAGCCCTAGCTCCCGCAACCTTTCCTCATAAGACCTACCCTCCAAACCAGGCAGCATCCTGGTAAATCTCCTCTGCACTCTTTCCAGCGCTTCCACATCCTTCCTATAGTGAGGTGACCAGAACTGCACACAATACTCCAAATGTGGTCTCACCAAGGTCCTGTACAGTTGCAGCATAACCCCACGGCTCTTAAACTCCAACCCCCTGTTAATAAAAGCTAACACACGATAGGCCTTCTTCACAGCTCTATCCACTTGAGTGGCAACCTTTAGAGATCTGTGGATTTGAACCCCACGATCTCTCTGTTCCTCCACGGTCTTCAGAACCCTACCTTTGACCCTGTAATCCACATTTAAATTAGTCCTACCAAAATGAATCACCTTACATTTATCAGGGTTAAACGCCATTTGCCATTTTTCAGCCCAGCTTTGCATCCTATCTATGTCTCTTTGCAGCCTACAACAGCCCTCCACCTCATCCACTACTCCACCAATCTTGGTGTCATCAGCAAATTTACTGATCCACCCTTCAGCCCCCTCCTCTAAGTCATTAATAAAAATCACAAAGAGCAGAGGACCAAGCACTGATCCCTGCGGCACTCCGCTAGCAACCTGCCTCCAACCCGAAAATTTTCCATCGACCACCACCCTCTGTCTTCGATCAGACAGCCAGTTACCTATCCAATCGGCCAACTTTCCCTCTATCCCACACCTCCTCACTTTCATCATAAGCCGACCATGGGGGACCTTATCAAACGCCTTACTAAAATCCATGCATATGACATCAACTGCCCTATCTTCATCAACGCACTTAGTTACCTCCTCAAAAAATTCTATCAAATTTGTGAGGCACGACTTGCCCTTCACGAATCCGTGCTGACTATCCCGGATTAATCCGCATCTTTCTAAATGGTCGTGAATCCCATCTCTAAGGACCTTTTCCATCAATTTACCAACCACCGAAGTAAGACTAACCGGTCTATAATTACCAGGGTCATTTCTATTCCCTTTCTTAAACAGAGGAACAACATTCGCCATTCTCCAGTCCTCTGGCACCATCCCCGTGGACAGCGAGGACCCAAAGATCAAAGCCAAAGGCTCTGCAATCTCATCCCTTGCCTCCCAAAGAATCCTAGGATACATTTCATCAGGCCCAGGGGACTTATCGACCTTCAGTTTATTCAAAACTGCCAGGACATCCTCCCTCCGAACATCTATTTCCTCCAGCCTATTAGCCTGTAACACCTTCTCTTCCTCAAAAACATGGCCCCTCTCCTTGGTGAACACTGAAGAAAAGTACTCATTCATCACCTCGCCTATCTCTACTGACTCCATACACAAGTTCCCACTACTGTCCTTGACCGGCCCTAACCTCACCCTGGTCATTCTTTTATTCCTCACATAAGAGTAAAAAGCCTTGGGGTTTTCCTTGATCCGACCCGCCAAGGACTTCTCGTGTCCCCTCCTAGCTCTCCTAAGCCCCTTTTTCAGCTCATTCCTTGCTAACTTGTAACCCTCAATCGAGCCATCTGAACCTTGTTTCCTCATCCCTACATAAGCTTCCCTCTTCCTTTTCACAAGACATTCCACCTCTTTCGTGAACCATGGTTCCCTCACTCGGCCATTTCCTCCCTGCCTGACAGGGACATACCTATCAAGGACATCCAGTATTTTTTCCTTGAAAAAGTTCCACTTTTCATTAGTTCCTTTCCCTGACAGTTTCTGTTCCCAACCTATGCCCCCTAATTCTTGCCTAATCGCATCATAATTACCTCTCCCCCAATTGTAAACCTTGCCCTGCCATACAGCCCTATCCCTCTCCATTGCAATAACAAAAGACACCGAATTGTGGTCACTATCTCCAAAGTGCTCTCCCGCAACCAAATCTAACACTTGGCCCAGTTCATTTCCCAGTACCAAATCCAATGTGGCCTCACCTCTTGTCGGCCTATCCACATATTGTGTCAGGAAACCCTCCTGCACATACTGCACAAAAACTGCCCCATCCGAACTATTTGACCTACAAAGGTTCCAATCAATATTTGGAAAGTTAAAGTCCCCCATGACAACTACCCTGTGACCCCCACACACATCCATAATCTGCTTAGCAATTTCTTCCTCCACATCTCTATTACTATTTGGGGGCCTATAGTAAACTCCTAACAACGTGACCGCTCCTTTCCTATTTCTAACCTCAGCCCATATTACCTCAGTGTGCAGATCCCCCTCGAAGTGCCTTTCCGCAGCCGTTAAACTATCCTTGATTAACAATGCCACTCCTCCACCTCTTTTACCAGCTTCCCTACACTTAGTGAAACATCTGTACCCCGGAACGTCCAACAACCATTCCTGTCCTTGTTCTACCCACGTCTCCGTAATGGCCACAACATCGTAGTCCCAAGCACCAATCCACGCCCCAAGTTCATCTACCTTGTTCCGGATGCTCCTTGCATTGAAGTAGACACACTTCAACCCACCTTCCTGTCTACCGGTACCCACCCTTGACCCTGATACCTTCCCCAATACCTCACCACCCTCACTGACTTCTGGACTACAACTCCTTTTCCCACTCCCCTGACAAATTAGTTTAAACCCCCCAGAAGAGCCGTAACAAATTTCCCTCCTAAGATATTGGTGCCCCTCTGGTTCAGGTGCACTCCGTCCTGTTTGTACAGGTCCCACCTTCCCCAGAATGTGTTCCAATTATCCACGTATCTGAAACCCTCCCTCCTACACCATCCCTGCAACCATATGTTTAACTGCACTCTCTCCCTGTTTCTCAACTCGCTATCACGTGGCACCGGCAACGTACCAGAGATGACCACATTTTTTGTCTTGGCTCTCAGCTTCCAGCCCAGCTCCAGAAATTCCTGCTTTAAATCCCCATCCCTTCTCTTACCTATGTTATTGGTACCAATGTGTACCACGACTTGTGACTGTTTCCCCTCCCCCTTCAGAATCCGGAAAACACGGTCTGAGACGTCACGAACCTTGGCATCCGGTAGGCAACATACCATCCGTGAGTCTCTTTTGCTGCCACAGAACCTCCTATCTATCCCTCTAACTAACGAGTCCCCAATTACTATTGCCCTCCCGCTCTGCCCCTTACCCTCCCGAGCCACAGAGACAGACACAGTGCTGGAGATCCTCTCACTGCGGCTCACCACTGGTATGTCATCCCCCTCAACCGTATCCAAAGCGGAATACTTGTTGCTAAGGGGAACGACCACTGGGGATCCCTGCACGGACTGCTTCCTCCCAGCCCCTCTCACCGTCACCCATCTGTTTTCATTCCTCGGAGTAACTGTATCCCTAAAGCTTCTGTCTATGGCCACCTCTGCGTCCCTAATGATCCTAAGTTCATCCAACTCCAGCTCCAGTTCCCTAACACGGTTTTGGAGGAGCTGCAGATGGGTGCACTTCCCACATATGTAATCAGCAGGGACACTGTCGTCGTCCCTCACATCAAACATAGTGCAAGAGGAACATAGCACTGCCTGCACACCCATCCCCTCTAGATACCTTGCCAGTACCAGGTAGAAACAGCAAAAATGAATTTAAACTCACCCCTGCTCGCCCTTACTGCCTAAGCCCTGTGAGCCAAAGCCTTATAGCTCACACTCTGCTTCCCACACACTCCACTGCCCGCTCCCGACGCTGCCCGCTGTATACTGCAGCCTACCTTTTATACTTCACGCGCTTAAAAAACCCTTCCCAGACTCCTCAGCAGCCCACTACCAGTTTTCACTTTAAACTTAAAGTACAACTGCAAAAGTAAAGGCGAAAAAAAAAACACACACTAGCTGACTAATTAAATAAATAAACAATTCAATTAATCTCTCACCAGCACTGCTGCCTCCAATCACTCCCTCTCAGCTTGCTCCAGTGGAACAATCTACTGGAGCAGTGGAACTGCTCCAGTAGATCAAGAGGCTTTGTAGAGTTACCAGTTATAAACTTGCATTGTTGTTTGCATCCAACCCCATGTACTCCAACTTCACATTCTATTGTCCTGAGAGTACAGTCCATTAAAAGCTGCAAGTTCCCTTTCATGTCCCACACCATCCTGACATTGCTATTCCTTCACTGCTGTTGGCTCAAAATCCTCAAACTCCCTTCAAAGCAGCACTCTGGGTGAACTTACACTATATAGTCTGCAGCGGCTCAAGAAGACGGCTCACCATAACCTTGACAAGTGGAATTAGGAATGGGCAGGCCTAACAAGCAACGGCCACATCCTGTGAAGTAATTTTAAAAATGCATTAAATTTAAAGTGAGCCAACCTTGAAGGTCAAGTATGGTAAAGGGATTCTGTCAGTAGTCAAGTGTCATAAACGGACCAAATTTCATATCCCAGGACCAAAGACACTTTTAACTGAATTTAAACAAAAATAAGCTGGGAGCTGAAATTACATTATTTTAAATAGAGACACAAAGATGATGAAATTACTTCATGAATATGTTAACCACAAAATAGTTGTTGCAATTGGACCACAAAATGACACATCTTTGTCCAGACGTGGCTGTCTTGACCCATGCACCCTCATGGCCAAGCTATAAACAGCATTTACAAGGTGACGTCAGTGATTCCATTACATTCAAGTATGCACCAAGATCCCTTGTACATGCTAATTCCAAAATGTATTCACCAATCTGATGATGCTGACAAACCCAGAATATGGCCCACTGAAACATCTATAAATGTTAACAGGATATTCACAAACCCATGGTGTGGATTTGATGCAAGGTTTAAGTTGTTCGAATCAAAAATAGGGGTTTGTGCCAAGTGTTAAGACAGAGTATGATGTTTTTTTGTACTCTAAGAAGTATGTGTTTAGGGACAAGTGAATAATTTGCAACTGCGGATGGGTTTGATCATTTGCACTTGTGATCGTCAGGATGGGGTGAGCACAGTTCAATCATGAGAAGGGTGAAAGAGAACAGTGGGTTTTGATTGAAATTGAAGAGAGTAGGGTACTGACTTTTGTATGTTATCAGTGATACAGTAAACAATTAAAAAGAGTATCGAGCTGTACTGATTTGTGAGATTTAACAATTTTGTGCCATCCAGACAGATTCAGGCTGGATTCTGGAACTGGGCTCTGGAAGAGGAGAGGTGCTGGTTTACCTACTGACAGATTTAAGACACAGGTTGCAGAGTGTTGGATGACCTCAAATTTATAAATGGTTGAATGTGGATGGCCAACCATGACTGTCTTGAAGTAGTCAAGCCAACAAAGGCATGAATGAGGGTTTCCATAGCAGATGAACTGAGATGAGACAAAGTTAGGCAATGTTATGGACGTAGAAATAGGCAGTCATAGCGATTCTGAGTCCAAACCTTATCTTGGGGTCAAATGTTGTGAACAGACTGGCTTAAGCACAGACTTTTGCCAAGGAGAGGTGAAATCAGTAACAAGGCAATGGCGTTTGGACTGGGGACTGAAATCAATGACTTTAGATTTCATGATACTTAATTGGACGTAACTTCTGCTCATCCAGTGCTGGGTGGATAAGCAGTCTGACAGTTTAGCAACAGTGAGGGAATTGAGGGATGTTGTACTGAGGTAGAACTGGGTGTTGCCATCGTACATGTGAAAACTAATTTGGATGGTGTCACCAAGGAATAGTGCCAGGGTGGCCAACTCTTGAGGAAATAAGGAACATTTTGACCTGAAAATGGGGCTGTTGTTGGTGCTGATGAGTTCAGATATCCCAGATACCTGGGGCGAATGGGTTGCTGGCCGGTGAGAGGAGACCTGGCTTGGGGGGAATTCATAAAATGCTCAACTACAAAACCATGGCTGGAATCTTACCACAGTTCACGCTGGTGGGATTTTCCCCCTGCCACAGTGAACGGAGATGTGGCTGGCCACCAAATTCTCCAACATCGTTGCAGCAGGAGCATGGCGTGAACGGCAGGTAAAATCGCACCTTATGCCCTTGTAACATTCCACATAAAATATGCTTTACTATTAATCGGTCTCCTCAACCCCATGGCACGCTGCACACTGCTCCCTCGATGCTCCACACTCGAAATTTCTCCCCACCACACAACTCCACTCCCTTGACAGGCTCACAAAACAGCCCCTCTCCCCAACACCCATCCCACATGCAGCAGCTCTGCTTCCCAAACCTCCTTCCTCCCTCTCACTCATTAGTCTGCAGCCACCTAGCTACTGCGCCTTCTACTGCCATCCCTCTCCATAGAATAGAATAATAGAATCCCTACAGTGCAGAAGGAGGCCATCTGGCCCATCAAGTCTGCACCGACCACAATCCCACACAGGCCCTATTCCCGTAACCTCACATATTTACCCTGTTAGTCCCCCTGAAACTAGGGTTAATTTAGCATGGCCAATCAACCTAACCCAGTCTTTGGACTGTGGGAGGAAACTGGAGCACCAGGAGGAAACCCATGTAGACACGGGGAGAATGTGCAAACTCCACACAGACAGTGACCGAGGTTGGAGTTGAATCCGGGTCCCTGGCACTGTGCCACCGGGCCGCCCCCTCCCCCACCCATCCACCTGCGGGGGCTGCTACTTTGTATACAAGCCCAGAGCATCAGCATGCTAATTGAATGAATGAGCATCATAACTGACTCAACCCTAACCAAAACAAGTTTTTGCACAAAAAGAATCAGAACTTTGGTGATTTTTCTCTTCCTTTTCAGAGGCTTGTTGAAGCTAACTGTGGCTCAACAGCTTGCGTCATTGTTGAGATCAGATAATGTAACCCAAGCTGGTGATAGAACCTGAAATCATCAAGTGTATGTATCAGAGTCTTGGCAAAACAGACTGCACTTCAGTGTGTTACATATAACCACTCTGACATAAGAGGGCACATACAATGGTAATAATGTACCATATCTCTTTCCTTACTGTGATACACTTGTGGTCATCCAGGCCCCTTTATGCAAGTCTTCCTTCTACTGTTTCAGTGTTTCACTGCCTCTATACTTAACTTCCCAGTGTATTTTTAGGTGAAAATTGAGCAGCCTTAGAATCATAGAGTCTGAGAATTATGCAGTGCAGAAGAGGCCCTTCTGCCCATCAAGTCTGCTTTGGCATGCTAGAAACACCTGAACTCCCACCTAATCCCATTTACCAGCACTTGGCCCATAGTCCTGAGTGTTATCATGTGCTCATCCAGGTACTTTTTAAAGGATGTGAGGCAACGCACCTCTACTACCCTCCCAGGCAGTGCATTCCAGATCCTCACCACCCTCTGGGTAGAAGAATTTTTCCTCACATCTGCCCTAAACCTCCTGCCCCTCACCTTGAACCTATGTCCCTTTATGATTGACCCTTCAACTAAGGGGAACAGCTGCTCCCTATCCACTCTGTCCGTACCCTATTGGATCCCATCCGGATGCTCGGGCCTCCTCACACCCCAACCACTCCAGGCAGCCAGAGGCACTGCCTTAGGACAGCTGGAACCCCACCCTAGCACTGCAGGAAATGTCACCTAAGCATGTTGAGTCCCCCTCTGGGTCTCCTGGAAAACCCCTTCAACCCCACTGACCTTATCCTAGTCCCCCCACCCCCCCCCCCCCCCCCCGTGCTGGACCTGCCTGAACCACCTCCTCAGGGCCTCTGGCCTCACACCCTGGGATGCTGGATCCACAAGTGAGACTTTAATCTGCTGCACTCCCGTCTGAGACTCGTGCCTGCCAGTCCCACCTGTCCCTGGATCCTGTCAAACATCTCAACCTCCTCTCCACCACCTCCCCCAACCCCCCACCTTGTCTGCTGATCCCTCCTCCCAACCCCAGACCTGCAGGACAACATTACCCCCCCCTCCCCCCCCCCCACCCTCCTAAACTTTCGGGCCTGTCAAACCTCCTGGCTTTCTGGATCTCCCCAACCCCCACCTGGTGGGCCCCCGCTGGCCTGCTGGTCTGGTTCCCCAAGGCTAGTGCACAACTTCACCACCCCCCCACCGCCCCCCCCCCCCGCCCCCCCATCCCCTCTCTATTCGGCCATTCACTTGTAGATGAGAAGAGAAATGGGGGGGTGGAGGAAGCAAGGATTGATTGTTGGAGGTGGGGGGGGGAGAAGATGGGGATGCACTAGAAGTAATGGTACGAGAGCAAGGAGGAGAGTCATAGCAGATAATTCTCTGGCTACAGTGATAGAGGGGCCTGGGTTCGAATCACGCCATGGTAGATGGCGGAATCTGAGTTCATTAAAAAATGTGGAATTAAGAATTTACTGATGACCATGAAACCATTGTCAATTGTTAGAAAAAAACCATCTGGTTCGCTAATGTCCTTTAGGGAAGGAAATCTGCTGTCCTTACCTGGTCTAGCCTACATGTGACTCCAGTGCCACAGAAATGTGGGTGACTCTTAAATGTCCTCTGAAATGGATGAATGAACCACTCAGTTCAAGAGCAACCAGGGATGGGCAATAAATTTGATTTGAATTATTATTGTCACATACATTGGGATACAGGGAAAAGTATCGTTTCTTGCACCCTATACAAACAAAGCATACCATTCATAGAGGATAGAGGGTGCAGAATGTAGTGTTGCAGTTACAGATAGGGTGAATGCTGGCCAGTATTTGAATAATAATAGAAAAAGGTAAGGATGGAACAAGGCGTGAGGCAGTCCCACCCAGCTGGGGAGTGGAGAGGCTTTGTAGGAGAGTGAGGGGATATGGTCAACAGTGTGTGAAAGACAGGGCCATGATGTGGAGATGCCGGCGTTGGACTGGGATAAATACAGTAAGAAGTTTAACAACACCAGGTTAAAGTCCAACAGGTTTATTTGGTAGCAAACGCCACAAGCCTTAAGGCTCCGAAAGCTTGTGGCTTTTGCTACCAAATAAACCTGTTGGACTTTAACCTGGTGTTGTTAAACTTCTTACTGTGAAAGACAGGGTGACAGGGAGTAGGACTCTGTGTGTGTGTGTATGTGTTCCAGCGACATGCAGGAGATTCTGAACGTGATTCATGTCATTTTCGCCTTCAACGTCACTTCTTGTTGTGAGCTGTCAACTCAAAACCCGAGCTTCTCGCTTCGATCGCAGAGGGAGCCTCGCAAAAGCCAGGCTGAATCCAGCCAAAACCTAAACCGAATCCAGTCACCTTGGAGGGAAAGGAAATGGACCATCCGATTTATCACGGGAAAATCAACCGGGAGCTGGGGGAGAAGCTGCTGTGCAGGAACGGCAAAGACGGCAGCTACTTGATCCGAGACAGCGAGTCTCTGCCGGGGGTTTACTGCCTGTGTGTTCTGTAAGTAGCAGCGCCCTGAAAGCGGGGATGCTCTCTCTCGCTCACTTAAACGTGGCCACTCACCAGACAACATTCCCACTGTCTGAATCCCCATCGTGTCAACTCAACTCGCTCTCCAACACCACCCAGTGCTCTCTCCCACGGGATTCTCTCCTTAGATCAACGCGTGACAATTTAATGCAATATGTTTCTTTTGCTAATTTGTTTTCTTCAATAAGAGGAATAGGCTGCCGAATCACCGCATTATGCCAGAGTTGAGCGGTGTGTTCCTTACACTTCTGCACTTACTGATTTGATTTGATTTATTATTTTCACCATGTATTAGTATACAATGAAAAGTATTGTTTCTTGCACTCTATTGAGACAAAGCATACCGTACATAGAAAGAGGAAGGAGCCGGTGCAGAATGTAGTGCTATAGTCATAGCTAGGGTGCAGAAAAAGGTCAACTTAACATAAGGTACAGTATGAAGTCTCACAACACCAGGTTAAAGTCCAAGGAGTTTATTTGGAATCAAGACCGCTGCTCCTTCATCAGGTGGGTCACTCACTTGGACTTTACCTGGTGTTGTGAGACTTCTTACTGTGCCCACCCCAGTCTACGCCGGCACCTCCACATCATAATATAAGGTAGGTCCATTTAAAAGTCTGATGGCAGCAGGGAAGAAGCTGTTCTTGAGTCGGTTGGTGTGTGACCTCAGACTTCTGTATCACCTTCATAGAAATCATAGAAATCATAGAAACCCTACAGTGCAGAAGGAGGCCATTCGGCCCATCGAGTCTGCACCGACCACAATCCCACCCAGGCCCTACCCTCACATATTTTACCCGCTAATTCCTCTAACCTACTCATCCCAGGACTCTAAGGGGCAATTTTTTTTTTTTTTTTAGCATAGCCAATCTACCTAACCCGCACATCTTTGGACTGTGGGAGGAAACCGGAGCACCCGGAGGAAACCCACGCAGACACGAGGAGAATGTGCAAACTCCACACAGACAGTGACCCGAGCCGGGAATCGAACCCGGGACCCTGGAGCTGTGAAGCAGCAGTGCTCACCACTGTGCTACCGTGCCGCCCTTCCTGACGGTAGAAGGTGGAAGAGAGAATGTCCAGGGTGTGCGGGGTCCTTAATTATACTGGCTGCTTTTCCGAAGCAGCGGGAAGTGTAGACAGTGACAATGGATGGGAGGCTGGTTTGCATGTTGGACTAGGCTTCATTCACAACCCTTTGTAGTTTCTTGCACTCCTGGACAGAGCAGGGGCCATACCAAGCTGTGATACAACCAGAAAGAATGCTTTCTATGGTGCATCTGTAAAAGTTGATGAGAGTCGTAGTGCAAATGCCAAATTTTCTTGGCCTCCTGATTTATTATTGTCACATGTATTGGGATACAGTGAAAAGTATTGTTTCTTGTGTGCTATAAAGATAAAACATACAGTTTGGAGAGTATACAGGGAGAAGGAACAGATCGGGTGCAGAATAATGGGTGCGATCTTACCAGCCATTCATGCCACACTACAGCTGCAGCAAGGTCGGAGAATTTGGCGGCCAGGCAAGTCTCCGTTCAGCGAGATGGGATCGGAAAATCCTCTGGCATGAATGGTAGTAAGACTCCGGCCCAAGTGTTGCAGTTACAGATAGGGCAAAGAGAAAGATCAACTTTCTGCTGCTGCTCTGTGTTTGATCACACCGGCGTAGTTAGATGGACCACTTTGACTCTGCTCTTGCTAGACTGTGCAATCCAACCTGTGCAGGGATGCACTTTGTCATGTGGGATTTGTCCCTTGTGCTAAATTTAAGGTTTTTTTTGCTTCTTTTCAAAGTTATTCCTCAGAACAGCTGCCATTCAAATGTGTTTCAAAAAAACAATAGCAAACTGTTTTTTGGTGTTGCCCACCGGGGTGCCCCCCCCCACTCTTGTTGGGGGATTGGGTATTCTATGCATACGCTGAGAAGATCCTCATAGGCAATCGGAACTGAGCAGACATAGCATGACAAGAGATGAAATGCTGAAAAACTGAAACTAAACAGCCAGTGTTTTTGACTTTGGAGTATGCAGTAAAAAGTAGTTAAGAGGGAATTGGATTACTCTCTGAAAAGAAAGAATGCGCAAGTTACGGGGATAAGACAGGGGAGTGGGACTAGGTAGTTGGCTCGTTCAGTGAGCCAGAGCAGACTTGATGGGCTGAATGGCCTCCATCTGGACTGTAACGATTCTGTAATCGATTTTGTGAACCCAGCAGAATTTTCCTTGCAGGATTTATTATTTAAACTAACAGTTTAAACATTGAAATTGCCATTAAAACTAATGCGGGGGGAAACTCTGCATTGGCCAAACTCTTAAGCGCCCAAACACCCAGTAGGTGAAATTCTGTGGTAGAAGGGCAATTTCATAGCATCCATCCACAAAGCAGCTTATGCTTTTTGAAATGTATCGAAATAGGTCACATTTTAAATCACTGTGAATAACCTATGCCTCAAAACCATAAAAATGATTATTGCTACTTCTCACAGGTAGGGAGAGTGAAGGAAAAGAAAACTTGCTAGTTAAATTGCTGACTATTGGTGGGATTTAATAACTTGGTTAATCATTGCACAGCAAAGCATTTTTTGGAATACAGAGTAATGTTTTCTCAGATTGTGAACAACTGCTGATTTTGGTGGATGCTGGCTGAACCCCACCCCCCGCTTGTATTTTCCCCAACGATACGAGTAAATTTGCACAATCATGAATATGAATTTTGAAAGTGGGCCAGAGGTTCACTTCTCATTGTTTAAAGAAGTATTGTAGTTCACTTCATGTCAAGGACAAACATAATACTACTCCACCATCAAAATAATTTTACTGTCAGAAACTGCATGGGAGCGCGATTCATACAAATCCCACAAATGCTTCTAATAGAATGAAACATGTCAGTTGGTTGTATTGGGTTTTTTCCTACTGAAGAAATGCAATGTCTGATTTTTTTTTTCTGTCATGTGAAATACTAATCATGTTAAAGCTCAAGATGATGAATTGTGGCAATTGATGAAAAGAGAAACCATTTTAGTTTCACTTCTGCCAACAATAAAGGAATATTTTGTCTGTTTTGATTGCGTTCCTCTGGCCCACTTTCAAAATTCATATTCATGATTGTGCAAATTTACTCGTATCGTTGGGGAAAATACAAGGGGGGGGTGGGGGGTGTCAGCCAGCATCCAGCAAAATCAGCAGATGTTCACAATTTGAGAAAACATTACTCTGTATTCCAAAAAATGCTTTGCTGTGCAATGATTAACCAAGTTATTAAATCCTACCAATAGTCAGCAGCTTTCTGCCGCATCCCTGTATATGGAATTGATAATTTAATGGTTTAATTGATTATAAAAAATTACTCAACTACCTATTTATTAAAGATGTACATCTGTACCGCCACAGAGCAGCCCTCTGAGAAATGAGGATATAAACCATTATGATTGATTTTGTGGAACAGAAATGACCCAATCTCAAACTGGTGAAACAGAAAAATTGTGAATTTAATCCTCCCCTATGAAACACAACTGTTCTGCTATGCACCAAAATACCCTATTAATGGAGGTGGCAGCAAGCATTTGCTCGGTTTACAAATCAATCCGTAGTTTCACTAATTAAAGCCTACCTTTTTTCTATTAAGTTGAAAGCACACTGATGGTTCAAATCTATTTCAATCATTGCTTTCTTTCCCCCATTCAATTGCTCACATAGCTACCATAATGAACAATTTCAAATATTACCCTATAATCACTATGGACTGAATAGTTGTAAAGGAAAGATTATCGTAGAAAACGCTGAACAGAACAAAAGAAAGCCAGAGATCAGCACTCACTACGCTAGAAAAATCAGTAGACTTTCGGCATTTTGTAGGGACTTTTTCGTGTTGAACATCAAAAGAATGTTTTCCACTTTCGTTTGCAAGCTTCAATCTCGTTGCTTTGCCTGAAGTTATCCTTTTATGTGTAACATTCTACATATCCCCCCAAACATAAACCTGACCATTTTCAAATTTTGTTCTTAAAATTTATCTCGATATAAATATCAGACAGGCAATTATTTTCAAAGCAGTTTGCTTATACTTTTGATGTATTTTCAATCACATGATTGTTTCCATTATAAATGTACTTCATCTTTCGTCAGACTGGTTAAAACATACAACTTGCCCTGAAATTTACAGAAAGCTTCATATTTAATACTAGTCAGCCCACCTGAAACTGTAATTTCTGATTGAGCATCGTTTACGCCAGATTTAGCTTTGTATTTGTATCCCTTCCAACTGATCGATGGATGGATGGTACTTGGCTTTTTCAGAGCTTTGGAGAATTAATCTACAATATTTGTTTGTTGTGGCAGTTGAGTTGGAGGCGTCCATCATTAGAGAAATCCACCTCAGGAAAACATTAGGATTGCGAAAGATGTATGATGCAAAATAGTAAGAGTATGCCGAGCCATGTTTATTAGTAGAAGTGACATATATTTTAAAGTAACTTAAGTTTTAAGGCAAAAATGAAAAAAAAACATCAGCTATTTGTAGAGGAACGGAGTTTCATTGTGAATCTAACTCAACTCCAAATGGGAAGCAAATATACTCTGATACATACAGTTTTGGTGCATATACCTTCTAAGATTGGAGAAAGATTCGGTTTTATAAAATTGTAAAATTTAGCAACCCATGTTCTCTTGCCATATCTCAAATTACATAAGTAACATTTTAATGTTAAATTAATAATTTTTGAATTCTAGGCAGTAGTAGATTGTATGATGGGTTTGAGTTACATTTGTTTACAGTTACTTAATCAACAACTTAAATTTATAAGTGTTTCACAGGAGCATTATCAAACAAAATTTGAACCACATCAGGAGAGATTAAGACATGTGACTTGATCAAAGAGGGAGTTTCTAAGTATTGTCTTAAAGGAGGAGTGAGAGACCTAGAGAGGCGGGAAGATTTAGGGAGGGAATTCAAGAACTTTGGGGCTAGACATGTGAAGGCATGGAGGCATGGTCACCAACGGGTGTATCAATTAAAAGTAGCTACACACAATTGGCCAGAATTGCTAAAATTGCATTAAAGAAATGAGAAACTTACGTAAGCAGAAAAGCACTAATCTCACAAGGTAAGATGGGGAGAAAATCAATAAATTGCATAAGTCAGTCAGGCTATTTAACAGTGATAACTATTGAATAGTTCTTGCTGCAGAGTGCGTGTGTTTAATGTCCAGTGAAAACTGGACTGGGCTCATAGACTACTCCTATGGGGAGTAGTCTTAGCCTCACAAATGAAGATTGGCCACTTGGATCAATCATTAGTGAGTTGTTGTTGTCCATCTTGCACTAGGAATTAGTATTTTAAGGAGAGAGAAAATTGTTCAAAGAGTCAGCAGAGCAACTCTTTTAAAAGAACTCTGAAATCTCTGTTTTAGAGGAGTACAGGCTACTGAGGCTTTGACCCACTTTCAGATTTTATTAGCATTTATTTAGCTGTGCCCATTGATTATACTGCAGTGTTTCTTGTGCCTTTTCCTATTTTATTTTGTTCCCAAATTTTCTGCTGGCTATTTTAGGTTGGATTGCAATTCCATTGTCATTAGTGATCCTCTCGTACCTTATCGAATTGGTCATTTTGCATATGGTCACCAAGATAATTGGTTGACCAGTGGAATATGAATGCATCACAACCAGGCCTGTTCCTGTCCTTGTTTGATCAGACAGATGCACGATGCTGCAAGAGTCGCTGAATAGTGATCACAGAATCACAGAATTGTTCCAGCGCAGAAGGAGGCCATTTGGCCCGTCATATCTGCATCAGCTTTATGCCATTTCCCTGTCTTTTCCCTGACCCCCTGCATATTCTTTCTATTTAAGAGGGGAAACAGCTTCTCCCTATCTATTCTGTCCAGCCCCCTCATGACTTTGAACATCTCTATCAAATCTGCTCTCAATCTTCTCCTCTCCAAGGAGAACAGTCTGGAACTTGTAGTCTCAGAACATGTTCAATTTGCAGTTAGTCTGGAACCATTCTTGTGTATCTCTCCCAATGCGTTTATATCCTTCCAATAGCGTGGTGCCCAGAACTATACACAATACTCCAGTTGTGATCTATGATTTATTAACTGCTCTCTCCACTGTTCCGCCACCTTCAATCATCTATGCACATATACACCCAGGCCCCTCTGCTCCTGCACCCCTTTTAGAATTTTACCCCTTATTTTTTATTGTCTCTCCTCATTCTTCCTGCTAAAATGCATCATCTCACACTTCTTTGCATTGAACTTCATCTGCCACCTGCCTGCTCACTCCACCAACTTGTCTATGTCCTTTTGAAGTCCGACACTGTCCTTTTCACACTTTACAATACTTCCAAATTCTGCAAACTTTGAAACTGTCCTCTACACACAGGGGCCACATCAATAATATATATTAGGAAAAGCAAGGGTTCCAAAACTTCCTCCTGGGGAATACACTACAAACTTTTCTCCAGCCTGAAAAATATCCAGTGGCCGTTACTGTCAGCTTCCTATTATTCAGCCAATTTTGCATCCACAAATTCAAAGATAGGCACCCTGACTACTTTTCCCGTTGCCTATTATATATTGAGGCTAATTGAGTTTCTGCCACTATTAATCTGGCTCAGCTCGGCTGCTAAGAGTAGAGCACAAGTTCATTTTGGGACTTTTACAGTCTATTTCTTACACTTCTCAATCTGCCCTTTTCTTTTCTATATTGCTCTTTGTTTCTCTCTTTCCTTGTAGTCTCAGAACCTGTTCAATTTGCAGTTAGTGGTCTCCATAGCCCAGTTATTGCCTTCATGATTGCCTGAGACTTAATTCTTGGGAGAATAATGGCTCTGCAACCATTTGAGTATTACACCTTTCCTGTGAGAAGGTGTTGTCTCATTCATATATAAAAAGATTTTCAGACGTGTCAAGAGACAGAGAATTGCTGCTTTTACGTAGTTCATCTCCCAAAGTATTAGTAAAATTAAATTTAGCTTAGACCTACAATTTACATGTTGCTGGAGATGTATGGAAGTACTATTTGCTTAATACCTAGGATTGCCAATGTTTTTTTCTTAAAACAGAGAGCGGAGGTAGAGCTTTTTAACACAGCGATTTGCTCATCTGTGGATAAGGCAAAGTAGGTGTCAGGCTTTAAGGTGAGTATTGTTGAAGGGAGATACACACCCCAGCAAATAATTTCTAATTTAAATATTTGAAAAATTGAAGTGTCAACTGTTTTTGAGGACTGTGTTAAAAGTTCAGCTGGAAAATTTAAAAAATAACCAAGGTCTTACAGTAAAAAAATGTTCTATGGATAATTACTTTTCTCTTAAGAAATTCACACACTTTAGAGGTATTTTTAATCTAATTAGTCTAGTGGGTTCAGTGCTGGTTTTATGGAGAGTAAACTCGGCTGATGGTGGTGTATAACCAGTATTGAACTGAATTTTGTCAGTTTTCTGATGAACAAATTAACTTAAAATTGTCCCCTTAATATTTATTAACTTAGACAATGTCACAAGGATTCTGCATTCATGTAAAAATAATATTTCATGATAAATAATGAATTCAAATTCACTGATTGATAAAATGCAACAAACCTATTTAGATAAGACGCTTCCTCAAGATATTTTCTTATCATACTTAATCTCTAGTTTGGTATTATTGTACTTTAATTATCTTTAACACATAAAAGGCACACATCCGAATTCTATCAATGTGCGACAAATATGGAGATATTCTCTAGAAATTGGAAAATCTGTTAGTACAGACCTATTTATTATAATATTATATTTGAGTTGTAGGTCAGATTTGTAAACAATAAAAAAGGAGCAATAAAGACTATAGCAAAACCTCAATAAAAGTTTAAGCAGTATTCCATGGCGAGTAGAACTTAGGATGCATGATAGGAGTATTTGTGGAAATATCAATTTTTTAAACAAAATAAAACTAGTGAACATGCTTTAAAACAAATGTATAGAAATTATGCACCTAATTTCACAATCTTGTATGTTTTATCTTGAGAATGGTAGCAATGCTGATTTAGGAGATAATGGCATTTAGTGACATAGTAAAGGAATAATGAATTTTAGTCCTGGAGCACTGTTAATGGCTGCATCTAATGGTTCAAAATCTTGCTCTGCAATATTAGCACACAGCACTTTAACTCGCTCCTCTGAAATGTTTGTCCGCTGTTTCATGGGTGACATTCTTCTTCACGTGCTATGTTTTGCAACATTGGTGATCGTGTCTCTCCAACTTTCGCAGTCTTTGAGAATGCAAACAGCTTGGTGTTGTTCTCGAATCTTGTAGGAAAGGCGATATTAGCTCATGTATTTTCAACAAGGTAGCACCTCAGTTCAAGTGGAATTCACATGAATACTTGAAACATTGGTCTGCTACTATTCAAAATTTCAAGACATTTAAACTTTGTGTCCGGACAAAGTACTTTGTGCTATCTATATAGAAATGGACCAGCAAGTCACTAGCGTGTGGCGGATATGAAGAACAATTTTGGAAGACACGTTAAAAGTGTTACAGACAACATACAAGCACATTGTCATACCAAGTGCGAATTTTTCACTTGTGTAATGGTACATGCAAAATAAGTTGAGTCGTGGCACCATCAAGTCTCTATCAACGTTGCTACTCAATGGTTTCACTGCACTTTAAGAAGGGAGTAATTAATCATTTGGCTCTTCACTAAGTATATTTTACAATTTTTTTGACTCAGGAACCAGACCTTTCGGAAGGGTTGTGTGAAGAAATCCTTTAAAACTACAGAAAAAAGAATTTTCATTATGACCTCCGGATGCGTCAAAACATTTGGGAGAGGGGACAGCCTCATAGTATTATTGCGAAACTATTAATCCAGAAAATCAGCTCATGTTCTGGGGGTTCAAATCCCACCATGGAAGATGGTGGAATTTGAATTCAATAAAAAATATCTGGAATTAACTGATTGTCAGAAAAACTGATCTGTTTCATCTGTAAAAGTTGATGAGAGTCATAGCGGACAAATTAGCCTTCTGAGAAAGTAGAGGCGTTGGTGGGCTTTCTTAACTATAGCGTCGGCATAGAGGGACCACGACAGGTTGATGGCGATCTGGACACCTAGAAACTTGAAGATCTCAACCACTTCCACTTCATCTCCATTGATGCAAACATGATGTAGCATGTCCTCCACTATGCTTCCTGAAGTCAATGACTATCTCCTTCATTTTGTTGACATTGAAAGAGATATTATTGTCGTCGCACCAGTGCACCAGATTCTCCATCTCTTTTTTGTACTCTGTCTCATCATTGTTTGAGATCCGACCCACTATGTTGGTGTCATCAGCAAACTTGAAAATCGAGTTGGAGGGGAATTTGGTCACACAGTCATAGGTGTATAAGGAGTATAGTAAGAGGCGGAGGACACAGCCTTGTGGGGCACCAATGTTGAGGATGAGTGTGGAGGAGGTATTGTTGCCTATTCTTACTGATTGCTGTCTGTGGCTTCGGAAGTTCAGGAGCCAGTCGCAGAGGGAGGAGCTGAGCCCCAGGCCAAGGAGTTTGGAGATGAGTTTCGTGGGAATAATGGTGTTGAAGGCTGAGCTGTAGTCAATAAATAGGAGTCTGACATGGGTGTTTTTATATCTAGGTGTTCCAGGATTGAGTGTAGAGTCAGAGAGATGGTGTCTGCTGTGCAGCTGTTGCGGTGGTAGGCAAACTGTAGTGGATCCAGGCAATCTGGGAGCCTCGTTGATTCATGCGAAGACCTTTCGAAGCGCTTCATAATAATGTATGCCAGAGCCACTGGGTGATAATCATTAAGGCACGCTGCTTGGCTTTTCTTTGGTACCGGGATGATGGTCATCTTGTTAAAGCAGATAGGGACCTCAGATTATTGTAAAGAGAGGTTGACGATGTCTGCGAATACCCCGCCAGCTGCTCCGCGCAGGATCTGAGTGCTCATCCGGGTACCCCATCCAGGTCAGTCGCTTTCCATGGGTTGACCTTTGTTCTAACATCTGCAAATGGTGACCTCGGATACAGGTTCATCAGAGACTTCCGGGGTGGAGGGAGTGCTCTTGCTGACCTCTTGCTCAAAACAGGCATAGAATGCATTGAGTTCATCAGGGAGGGGTGCATTGGAGCCGGCAATTTTACATGCCTTCATTTTCTAGCCTGTTATGTCCTGCAGACCTTGCCATTGTCGGCGGGGTCCGTGTGGCTAGCCTGGGACTCTAGCTTGGTCTGGTGCTGCCTTTTGGCATTTTTGATGGATCTCCTTTGATCATATCTGGCTTTCTTTGATAACCATGATGTGGAGATGCCGGCATTGGACTGGAGTAAGCACAGTAAGAAGTCTCACAACACCAGGTTAAAGTCCAACAGGTTTATTTGGTAGCACAAGCTTTCGGAGTCTCGCTCCTTCTTCACCTGAAGAAGGAGCGAGACTCAGAAAGCTTGTGCTACCAAATAAACCTGTTGGACTTTAACCTGGTGTTGTGAGACTTCTTACTTTCTTTTATAGGTCAGGGTCACCTGACTTGGACGCCTCAGACCTAGACTTCAGCAAGCAGTGGATGTCCCTGTCCATGCATGGTTTCTGGTTGGGAATCATGCGTATTTGATTCTTTGACACACAGACTTCTACACACTTACAAATGAAGTCTGTTACTGTAGTGGCATACATGTTCAGGCTGGTCACAGAGTTTTTAAATACTGACCAGTCTACTGACCCTGTGCAGTCCCGTAGGAGGTCATCTGATTCCTCAGACCAACATTGAATGACTTTCTTTGACAGATTCTCCTGTTTTGGTTTTTACTTGTAAACGGGGAAGCTAGATGTGAGAGACAGAGGAATAAATGATATGTTGACATGATTCAATGAAATAGGGTAAGAAGAGGCTCATGTGGATCACAACATTGGCATGGACCAGTTGGATCAAATAATCTATTCTTCATTGTACAATCTAAATAATTCTATGTAATATAGAATTCTCAAGCTATTGAATTCATGAGATACAAATGCCCAGTCCTGGACTGATAAAAACAACAGATCCATTTGTCTATGAATCCTAGTTTAAAAATCGACTTTGTATGAATTATGCTAATTATAGGACCTCGGGAATAAGAATTTATTTTACACCTGTGATTGAATTAGACAGCATAAATTTTATAAATAACAGATAATAGCAATCTAGACTCTTTGGTATTTCCTACTTGACTTATTTTCTCAGCATTTATGATGTTGAAACACGCAAAACGCACAGGGGCACATCACCAGCAAATCTGCAAATTCACCAGCAAAACCAGCAAATTCATTGCAGTTCTTGAGGTAATGTTGAATAACCAAATACAGAATTGAACAGTCTGCCCAAAGAAAATTGAAACAGAAGGTGTGAATAAGTCACAGAGTCATAGAGTCATAGAGGTTTACCGTATGGAAACAGGCCCTTCGGCCCAACTTGTCCATGCTTCCCTTTTTTTAACCACTAAGCTTGTCCCAATTGCCCGCATTTGGCCCATATCCCTCTATAGCCATCTTACCCATGTAACTCTCTAAACGTTTTTTGAAAGACAAAATTATTCCCGCCTCTACTACTATCTCTGGCAGCTTGTTCCAGACACGCACCACCTTCTGTGTGAAAAAATTGCCCCTCTGGACCCTTTTATATCTCTCCCCTCTCACCTTAAACCTACGCCCTCTAGTTTTAGACTCCCCTACCTTTAGGAAAAGATATTGACTATCTAGCTGATCTATGTCCCTCATTATTTTATAGACCTCTATAAGATCACTCCTAAGTCTCCTATGCTCCAGGGAAAATAGTCCCAGTCTATCCAGCCTGTCCTTATATCTCAAACCATCAAGTCCCGGTAGCATCTCTTGTGATGCTTGTAAATCTTGTAAATCTCTTGTGCACTCTTTCTAGTTTAATAATATCCTTTCTATAATAGGGTGACCAGAACTGTACACAGTATTCCAAGTGTGGCCTCAGCAACTTCTTGTACAACTTCAACAAGACGTCCCAACTCCTGTTTTCAATGTTCTGATCAATGAAACCAAGCATGCCGAATGCCTTCTTCACCACTCTGTCCTCCTGTGACTCCACTTTCAAGGAGCTATGAACCTGTACGCCTTGATCGCTTTGTTCTCTAACTCTCCCCAATGCCCTACCATTAACTGAATAGGTCCTGCCCTGGTTCAATCTACCGAATTGCATCACCTCGCATTTGTCTAAATTAAACTCCATCTGTCCTTCATCGGTCCACTGGCCCAGTTGATCAAGATCCCTTGCAATCCTAAATAAGCTTCTTCACTCTCCACTGTGCCACCAATCTTGGTGTCATCTGCAAACTTACTAACAATGGGCCTGATTTTACCATCACGTTGCGCCTGTTTTCAGGTGCGCAAACTTGGTAAAGTTGGGCGTGAGATGAGTAGCGCGATCTGCGCCTGCTTCCATGCTGTTACTCCCTTTAAGAAGTTTAACAACACCAGGTTAAAGTCCAACAGGTTTATTTGGTAGCAAAAGCCACACAAGCTTTCGAGGCTCTGAGCCCCTTCTTCAGGTGAGTGGGAATTCTGTTCACAAACAGAACTTATAAGACACAGACTCAATTTACATGAATAATGGTTGGAATGCGAATACTTACAACTAATCCAGTCTTTAAGAAACAAAACAATGGGAGTGGAGAGAGCATCAAGACAGGCTAAAAAGATGTGTATTGTCTCCAGACAAGACAGCCAGTGAAACTCTGCAGGTCCACGCAACTGTGGGAGTTAAAAATAGTGTGACAAATAGTGTGATGCTCTCTCCACTCCCATTGTTTTGTTTCTTAAAGACTGGATTAGTTGTAAGTATTCGCATTCCAACCATTATTCATGTAAATTGAGTCTGTGTCTTATAAGTTCTGTTTGTGAACAGAATTCCCACTCACCTGAAGAAGGGGCTCAGAGCCTCGAAAGCTTGTGTGGCTTTTGCTACCAAATAAACCTGTTGGACTTTAACCTGGTGTTGTTAAACTTCTTACTGTGTTTACCCCAGTCCAACGCCGGCATCTCCACATCATGGTTACTCCCTTTACCAAGGCCCGAAAATGGCTGCGATTGGAGCCACGCTTGAAACGGACGCGACGGCCATTTAAATGCTTTTGCATGCATTTAAATTGACTTAATGGGCTGCACGCCCAACCTTACCAACACTTACCCCTTTACCACCTTGCTTGCCCATCCAGAATTGGCACAAAACAGACATGCTCCATAAAAGTCTGATTTGGGTGCTACAGTTAGTGAGGAGGTAGGTGCTGAGCGTCCGATGGCTCTCTGCTTGAGATTGGTGGAGGGGGAAGGGGTGTCCGCTGCCACTCTGCCTGAGATTAATGGGAGGGAAGGGGGTGAAGGACCGTGATTGGTCTGAGAAGAGGGGGAGGTGGGGGATAAGGGGGTCAGTAATGTTGGGGGGGGGTGGGGCAATGTCTGTGGGGATCAGGAGGAGACATTAGCGGACCCGGGAGGGATGTGGCAGCGGAGTTGCATTCTATCATATTTTTGAGGCACCGATCGGAGCTACAGGAGTTCGGTCGCGTTAAGCACCGCCCACAGGTTCTGTAGCGCGATTCGGAATTGCTGATATTTTTTCAGGCACAGTGCGTATGGGGACACCGGAGAACGGGTCTAAAAGTCAGGTCTGAAACACTCCCAGTTTTACGTCCACCCAGCACATAGAATCAAAGGGCCCGATTTTACCATTGCGTCATGCCCATTTTCGGGCGCGAAAACTTGGTAAAGTCGGGCGTGAGGCCATTAACGCGATCTGCGCCCGCGTCGGGGAAGATGCCCACTTTACCAAGACCCGAAAATGGCCACGATCCGAATCACGCCCGAAATGGGCGCAACGGTGATTTAAATGCATTTGCGTGCATTTAAATTGAATTAATGGGCTGCCTGCCCAACTTTACCAGCATTTCCCCCTTTACCATCGCGTTCGCCCGTCCAGAATCGGCGCAAAATAGACATGTTCAATATAAGTCTGATTCGGGCGCTCCATCAGTGAGGGTTAGTGAGGAGGTAAATGCCAAGTGTCCGATGGCTCTCTGCTACTCACGGGTGTCCTGTTGTTGCGGCCATTTTCTTTCTCGGGTCGGTGGTGGCTCGGCGAGTGTGTGGGGGGGAGTGGGGGGCTGTTGCTTTGCAGGGTCTCCAATGTCTGTCTTGCAGCACTGACCCGGGTCTCAGCACTGACCTTAGGTCTTGCGGTGCTGCTGGGTCCTAGTGCACTCAGTTCACTTCCAGCTGAAGGATGTGCACAAAGCCCTGCAAATAGCACTGCTGCAGCCTCTCAACTTTGCAAGGAGCTGTGATTATGGGGAGCATGTGGCTGGGGGAATTGGGGGGCAGGGGGCAGGGGCTGTGCTTGTAGGGAGCATCTGGTTGGGGGAATTGGGGGGTATGGGGGAGACTGTGATTGTGGGGAGCATGTGGCTGGGGAATGGGGGGGCTGCGATTGTGGGGAGCATGTGGCTGGGGGAATTAGGGGGCAGGGGCTATGATTGTGGGGAGCATTTGGCTGGGGGAATTGGGGGGCATGGGGGTGCTGTGATTGTGGAGAGCATGTGGATGGGGGCATGCGGGGGGCTGTGATTGTGGGGAACATGTGGCTGGGGGAATTGGGGGGCAATGGGGGGTGGTGTGATTGTGAGAGCATGTGGTTGGGGGAATTGGGGGGCAGGGGCTGTGATTGTGTGGAGCACGTGGCTGGGGGGATTGAGGGGCATGGGGGGACTGTGATTGTTGATGTGCAAGGGGCAAGCAGCGTTGCATGACTTCCACATTTGTTCATCTCCACCTCCCACCCCTCCTTCAGAATGATGAGATGGCTTTTGCAATGCAACCGATCGATCTTGCTGTTCTTTTGGTTGCTACTGGAGCTGAGGTGGAGGAACTGGAGGAAGAATTCTGGGCACAGGAGGCCCAGGCCTTACCACTTGCAGGACCAGAGGGCGATGACCACCAGAGGCAGGAGGTGGCCGCCATTCACCCAGAGTGGGGGCATAAGAGAAGGAGGGAGCAGAGACCCCGGCAGTTCCGTGCACGAGTGTCCTTCGAGGAGATGTTGGACACTGGATGCTGCCGACGTCTCTGACTCCGAAAGGATACCGTGCGACACCTGTGCAACCTGTTGCAGGAACTGGCACCTAGAGGTGGGGGGGACACCCATTTCCGGTGGCTGTCAAATTGACGGCCGCTCTGAACTTCTATGTGGCGTTCTTTCCAGAGCCCGAGCAGAGATGTCTGTGGCATCTCCAAGTCTTCAGTGCACACCTGTGTCAAACAGATCACTGAAGCCCTGTATGCCCGGGCTGGGGAGTACATCAAATCTAACCTGGACCAGGCCCATCAGGAAGCCTGGGCTGCAGGGTTCACAGCCATTGTGGGGATGCCTAACATACAGGGGGCCATCGACTGCACCCACATCGCCCTCAGGGCCCCCCTACAGAATCCACGATGATTTGTTAATAGAAAGGGGTTCCACTCCCTGAATGTACAAATCGTGTGTGACCACAATATGACCATCATGCACATCTGCGCCAGACATCCAGGCAGCGAGCCTGACAGCTTCATTGTAAGGAGGTCGGACATCCCGCAAGCATTTGAGGAGGAGTCCAGGCTGCGGGGGTGGCTCTTGGGTGATATGGGTTACCCGCTTCGGACATGGCTGATGACACCTTTGTGGAGGCCTGTGTTTGGGGCAGAGACCTGCTTTAATGGGGCCCAGGTAGCCACCCGCGCGACAGTAGAGAGGTGCATTGGGCTCCTCAAGATGTGATTCCGGTGCCTGGACCAATCTGGAGGGGTCCTACAGTATAGCCCCCAATCTCCTCCTGCGTAGTGGTGGTGTGCTGTGCCTTGCACAACCTGGCTCTGCAGCGAGGTGACCTCTTGGAGGAGGAAGAGGACCAGTCGGCTGTCACTGGAGAGGATGACCAGCAGGAGGAGGAGGAAGAGGAGGAGGAGGAAGAGGAGGAGGAGGCCTTGGAACACCAGCCTGGTGGTGGAGGGCTGACATCTCAACTGAGGCATGCAAGGGCAGCAAGGGAGGCTCTGATAACCAGGCGGTTCAGTCGCTAGGGTATGGTGATTGTGGGTTCCATTCCCCCCTCCCCCAAATGCCTTCTATATATCCTGCGCGTTGTCACACTGGAGTGGTGGGCCTGGGTACTCTGTGTTAGCGAGCTTTTTGGCAGGCAGGAGAGTGATGACGACTCACTAAACATCATTATGATGATGCCCTGGTGCAAACTAGCCTGACTTCTACCTGAGCTCCGCATGCACGCTGGCACCTGGGCCCACGTCTGTCTAGTGGGTAAGGGATCTGAAACCCACATACAGGGCCCTAGGGCGGGTGGGGTGGGGGACGGGAGGGAATTGCTCGTGGGGTATGAGAATCCAATGGCTTCCTTTTCTCGGTGACACCGCATTGAGGGGCCTCCCCAACTGATATCACCATGAGGCATCCATCGGGTGATCGTCAATGGGGCAGGAATCATGTTTGAGGCAACTTGTTCGCAGGTAGGTGTTGAAAAAAACATTTATTTACAATAAAGGCATTTAGATAAGCTGTTGTAACATAAAAACTTGTGAAAAGAAAATGTTACGGTGCTTACATTTCTTTCTAACTAGTGCAGCCCTTCACCTGTGCCATCTCAGTGCAACTACAACTTCCTAACCTTATGTGGCCTACCACTACGTCTCAGTGACTCCCCAGAATGTACATCGGAGGTGGAGGGGGCCAGCTGCCTATCTCGCCCTGTGGTCTGTGATGTGTGTGGTGGGCGTCCTCTGGAGGCTCTGGACCATGAGGGCCTGCCCTGCTTCCAGGTGTCTGGGATGTTTCCATGACATCCTCTTCATCCCATTGCCGCTGAGATGCCCCGGTGTCAGGAAGGGGGGAGTCAGAAGGTGTTGCCACAGCCACAGTCTCCTGGCTGGAAGGCCCCGGCGTGGGTTCGAGCCCTTCTTCCTCCCTTGGGGTCCTCTTGACCCCTGGGTCACTCCATGGGACACTGGTGCTTCTGCAGTGAGCTCCAGAAGTTCCAGTGTCACTTGGCACTGCCAGTCCTGGAGGACCACTGCGTCCTACTCATGGTAGTCGACCCTGAGTCGTGGGCCATCTCTCAATGGCTGCAGCAAGTGCCTTCTGGGACTGGGCCATGCTCTGCAAGCCCTCAGCTGTGGTCATCTGAGACTGGGCCACCTTCTCAAGGGTTGCTGCCATTGCCCGCTGTGTCTCGGTACTGTCCCGCTGAGTCTCCTGCAAGCTCTCGAGCCTGTCAGCCATGGAATCTCGAGAATCCTGTTCAGTCCCTCCACTGTGGCCTGCTGTGACTTGGCCATCACTTGGAGCCTGCTACCCATGGTGAGGATTCCCTGCCCCAGGCTTTCCACTGCAGACGCCATCCTTGAAGTGTTGGCCTGGGAAGCACGCAAAACAGACAATAGCTGGTCCACCTGAAACATAGAAACCCTACAGTGCAGAAGGAGGCCATTCGGCCCATCGAGTCTGCACCGACCACAATCCCACCCAGGCCCTACCCCCACATATTTACCCGCTAATCCCTCTAACTACGCATCTCAGGGACAATTTTTAACCTGGCCAATCAACCTAACCCGCACATCTTTGGACTGTGGGAGGAAACTGAAGCACCCGGAGGAAACCCACGCAGACACGAGGAGAATGTGCGAACTCCACACAGACAGTGACCCGAGCCGAGAATCGAACCCAGGACCCTGGAGCTGTGAAGCAGCAGTGCTAACCACTGCGCTACCGTGCGGTTCAGAAAGCTCTAAGACTCCTCCCAGCAGCCACGCAGTTGGTCTAGCGTGGCCGTCAGCTCCTCCTGCATTCCCTGGCTCTGTTGCTGCATCTCCAGCAGCTGAGGGAGAAGTGATCTCAGAGGCCCAGCATGTAGCCTGGGGCCAGCTGAGTCCTCGCCTCTGGCAGGCCCCCGCTCACCAGAGGCCTCGGACATTCCCTCCTCCATCTGATGTACATCAGCAGATGACCCAGAAGCCTCAACACTAACTGGATCCACTGACGTGTCAGTTTCTGGGATGGTGAGTTGTGAGGTACAAGCTGATGGATAAACGGTGCCACCCTCGGAGGTCCCTTCACCCATATCCTCCGAGGACTTGTTCGAGCTATCGTTATCAGGATGGATGGGAGCTGTAGCCGGGGCCTGCAGTTCAGAAAGCCCCGGAACGTCCGGATCTGTCCCTGCAACACAGGACACAAGGTTAAGTGCAAGGGAGGGAGAGGAATCCGGGATGCCAAACACCTGAATCACATTTCTCCATTGAACAAAGAACAAAGAAACCAGAAAATTACATCACAGGAACAGAACCTTCGGCCCTCCAAGCCTGTAGTGACCAGGTACCCATCTGATTTGTAACCCCCTACCCTTCCGGGGGCCATATGCATCTATTCCCATTCCATTCACATAGCTGTAGAGATGCCCCTTAAAGGTCCCTATTGTTTCTGCATCCACGACCTCCCCGGGCAGTGAGTTCCAGGCACCCACTATCCTCTCAATTCAAATAAAATGCCTCATACATCTCCTTTACACCTTGCCCCTTGCACCTGAAACTCGTGCCCCCAAGAAGTTGCCTCAAAGTGAGTGTAGGAATGACAGGTGCTCACGTCTGGATGGCAGCCCGACCATGCTGTCGCTGACAGCCCGCGTCTCCCCTTCTCTGGAGAGCTCCAGCGCCCGCTCCTCAAAGTGGGTGAGGACCCGGAGGTCTAGCTCACCACTCCCTGTCTTTGTCCTCTCACGGGTGTTGTGCTCGGTCTTCTTCTGTGGAGACAGAAGGAGCCATGAAAGAAATGGTGGCGTGACTCCTGCAGAGAATCAGGTGGTGACCCTTAGAGGGCAAACACAGTGGGGCTCATTGGGGGGAAAGGAAGGAGGTGCTTGGGGGTCAGGAGCTGGAAGCATGCAGGGTGCTGGGGATGGGAGGATCTGGGGGAGATATGGGGGAACATGCTGAATGGGGTTCAGCACTCACCCTTGCTGCATGGATGAGGTCATTAAGTTTTTTCCGGCACTGCTTCCCGGTTCAGGAGGCCAGTGCCCTGGCACTGACAGAGGCGGCAACTTCCTCCCAGGGTGCATTTCCATCAGCCCCTGGGTCTGTGTCCTCCTGGGAGGAAGAGGGTGTCCTGCCTCACCTCTGCTGCATCCAGCAGCCTCCCGAGATCGCCCTCAGAAAATCGGGGAACTAGTTGTGTGCTCATTTTGTTCCTGCACTGCCTGTCTGCCTGTCCGTTCTTGAGTTTTTTACGGAGCTGCCCCTCGTTAGGGCAGATCAGCTGCAGGCAGTTTGGTAGAGTGTTCCAGCAAGTTCCATGCAGGTTGCTTGTTAGCATTGAGGGGAAGGCAAGTGAGCACTTGCAGGTGTGCTGATGGGGACGGGGAGTGGGGGTGGTGGATCAGTGCCTCAATGATTGGGGACAGGGGAGAGAGAGGGAGGTGTCATACAGCCATTGGAGTCTGGAGGAGATGGGGCCTTGTGCAAGAGGGTCCGGGGCAGGGGTGAGGGGGATCACGCTGCCTGATATCTGTAGGGTGGAGGGTGAATCATTCTGCCTGAGATGAGTGAGGGGAAAGGGGGGTCCGCTGCCACTCTGCCTGAGATCGGTGGAGGGGAAAGGCGGAGGGGGCCGCGATTGGTCTGGGTTGCGGAGGGTGGGGGGATAAGTGGGTCTGTTATGTTGTGGGGGTGGGGCAATGTCTGCAGGGGCTAGGGGGAGGCATTAACCGGCCTGGGCGCGATGTGGCAGGGGTGCGTTTTTCATTTATTTTTATTGCGCATGCGCAGTTGAAGGCTCCGATCGGAGCAGCAGCGTTCCGGGTGCGATAAGCCCCGTCCACAGCGCAATTCAGACTTGCGATTTTTTTTTCAGGCTACGTGCGTATGGGGGCGCCTGAGAGCAGGTTTCCAAGTCAGATCTGAATTGCGCCCAGATTCAGCACTTAGAATCAAAATGGTAAAATCGGGCCTAATGCCTTCTAAATTCTCATCTAAATCATTAATATAAATGACAAATAATGGTGGACACAGCACCGATCCCTGAGGTACACCACTGGTCACAGGCCTCCAGTTTGAAAAACAACCCTCTACAACACCTCCTGTCTTCTGTCATCAAGCCAATTTTGTATCTATTTGGCTATCTCAATCTGGATCCCGTGAGATTTAACCTTATGCAACAACATACCATGCGGTACCTTGACAAAGGCCTTGCTAGGTGCATGCAGACAACATCAACCACACTGTCCTCATCTACCTTCTTGGTTATCCCTTTCGAGAAAACTCAATCAAATTTGTGAGACATGATTTTCCACTCACAAAGCCATGCTGACTGTCCCTAATCAGTCCTTGCCTCTCTATTCTGTCTCTCAGAATACTTTCTGACAACTTATCCACTACAGAAGTTAGGCTCACTGGCCTGTAGTTCCTAGGCTTTTCCCTGCAGCCCTCCTGAAAAAAGGCACAACATTGGGAATGACTTGTAGGATATATCATATCTGGACACAAGTGAAAGCTAACAGTGAGCGCATGTTGAATTTAAATTGTATTTGGTATTTGATAGATCTTTTCTATCTTAACCATTTGCCTAAGAAACCTAATGCATCCATCTGCATTATCTGCCAATCTATACTGAGGCAAGTAAAAAGCCATGAGTATAGCTGTATTGTATTTGTAGATGCATAAACACTGTTTATTTGTGAATAAATCAGTGAAAGGATGCATGGTGAGTGGGTGACAAATGGAACAAAAAGTCCATCCTGTGAGTGCGTAAAAAATGTTAATTTCAGAAGTTTCCAGGATTGTTTCTGTGTTAGCTCTGTTAGGACCGTCATTGGGTTGCTGCCACCTACTACCCCTGGAACAACAGGGTGTTACATCAACCAGGGTATTGGATTGCAGTTACCAAGTGGAAAAACACAAGTAAAGATTGACATTAGTACTCTCTGTATCAGAGATTCAGAAATTCTGTTTATTCATTAAGTAGGCTAGTTGGCTGAGACATCAGGAAGTGGTCAATACCCGTGCAATGGCAACTCATTCAGCAATCAGTGCCCTCAGGAGTAGAGGTGAAAACTGGTGGTAGGGAGGGAATGAGTTATGCAGTAGGGTGAAGAATAAATTAATAAAAGTCATTTGTATATAAAATGTGCAAATTTGTGATAAGTTCTAATTACAGTATTATTGTTGATTCCGATTGGGATGAGCACTGTGAATTTGACTTTCTGCCACTTTACATTTATTTGCGTTTATCCAAATTTTCCACTTGGAGCACTGATATGTCTTTGCAACACCTGGTGCCAACACAGTGCCCCACAGAATAGAATCCAAAAAATCCTTACAGTGCAGAGGGAGGTTACTTGGCCCATCGAGTCTGCATAAACTCTCCAAAAGAGCATCTTACCGAGGCCCAACCCTGGCCCTATTCCCAGAACACCTGTACGTTTAGCATGGCTAATCCACCTAATCTGCACATCTTTGGATTGTGGGAGGAAACTGGAGCATTTGGAAGAAATCCACACAGACACGGGGAGAACATGCAAACTCCACATACACAATCACCCATATTTGTGACCTTGAATTGGCAAATGATGGATTAATGGGTATTTTGTAGATGTGCTCTGCTGGTATCAGTTATTCACATGGAGGCACCAACTTCATTAAAAAAATGCTCATATCTCTTTTGTGCATATAACATATTTGACTGAGCATGCTCAGTGGTACTTAACTTACGAATGTAGTTGGAGCGGACTTTTGAATGTGGCCAATGTCTTGAATTTGGCATTATTCAATGTCATGTCGGAGGACATGCTACAACAAAAGCAGAAACTCAACTTTACTCTGATATAGACGAGAAACTGAAAATTATTTTGGAACTCTGGTTGGCCATAAGGGTAAGACTGCCTTTCTTAAACCTAGGATCAGTGCAGTATCAAACTTAAAACTTTTACAAGTAACCTCTTACTGATGACTTAACATAACAAGAAATAAACCAGTTTGAAAGAGAACAATTTCAATATTGCTGAAAAAAGAGACATGACGAAGCTGTTGTTACTGTCAGATCAAAAACCACGAGCAAGAGGTGAAAGTAATCATTTCATGCTGCGACTAGTGTTCACTACTATCAGGACACTGCCATCAAGCCAAAAAGCCATTTGAGTGAAGTGATGCTAACCAGCCTGTGCTTGCAAAACTCAAAACCTGGGCCGGAATTTTACCCTCACGCCTGTCCCGATTCCGGGCACGGGTGAGGCTCGGCGAATGGCATTCTCCGTTGGCCTCGGACGGGATCGTACGTACCTTGGGCGGACATGCCGGTAAAATCTCACCCTTAGAGTCCAACCTTAGATGTGATTCCGTGATTGGAGAGTATTGGCTAAGCAATCCTAAGTGTTGTAAGAACTATGCTGACAATCAATTTAAGATTATAAATTGGGCTCGCAGTGTGGCTCAGTCAGAGGCTATATATGTTAATACACAGCGTCCTGTTCTTTGAAGACAGAAAGAATATGTCCACATATTGCGTCTGTTTCAACTGACGAAAATAAGTGACAGCAATGCTCTGATGCATTCCCCAGGGCAATGCCTTGACTGATCAAAGTCAACATGCCTAGTCGAATTTAAACGAATCTTGGCAGTTAACTGTCAGTCATTAGTTAACTGATGCATTCTCAATGGTAACACCTCTACCAATCAGAGTCCACCTTTCAAACAATCAGCAATCTCTTTTCGTGAAGTACAAATTGTTGCTCCCTTTACATCTGGCATTCTTGCAAATGTCCTGATGAATGCAAGATGAAAAGCTTCTGTATGTCTCTTTCTTCAGTGATATTCAAGCTCTGTACTACCAAGAGAAAACTTTCCTCATGTAGCTTCTAAAAATGAAGAGAGATTTTATGAATTTGTGCTGCTGAGCACACTTCCTCTTCTTGCCTGAATTTTCTAAAGTGCACTCCCAATGGGAAAGTTCACACTAGGGAGTAATTTTCATTTTTATTGCTGATTATGTTTTACAGTTCTCGGATTTTCATTTAGCAAACATATAGGAACAATTAGAAAGCAGGTCGCTGGATCACTATCACCAAATTTTCAAATTACATTAATAGTGAAAATTACTCCAAGAGTGTAAATTTATAATATCCAACTTATAGTTTACTGTTCCCAATTCACACCCACAAAGCACATGTTAATAACAAGCCTTTCATTGAAGTGATAATTGTTCCACATTTCAAAAGTTTCCTGCCTAACTTTTTTTTAAAATGTAAATATATTGTTTGTTAATTCCTTCCAAGGGCATTGTTTGTGAAATTATTTCAAAACCGTGCATTTATTTTCTGCATTAAGTCTATCGTAGGCATTCAGTCATTCCTCCATCCTTTATTTGAGTCAGCTGGAATGCCAAGTTTGAGGGACATTGTCACATTCGTAGCAGGTCATAGGCTAACTGAGAAACTGCATCAGACTGCAAGGGACCTGAAATAGGCATCTTAGTAAATGCATGTTCCAAATTATGGCTCTGATGGAGTAACAGGAGTATGTGTTGTCTTTTAATTTGAATACATATTGATTTTTCAACCCACATAATTTACAGAGCAGAACGAAGGATTGCATTAACAATGTTGTTCCTGTCTGGGTGCCCTGCTCATTTAAATGTTATTGTAAAATGAAAATACTATTTTTTGCCATCAATGTATTATTTCATTAATTGTATTATATGCATTGCCTGATTAGCTTATCACCAGTGGAGTGGTCGGTTTAACAAGAAGCAAGAACATCAACTGAAGTAAAATATGAAGGTGTAAGGATAGAAGTCTCAATTTGAATGTTATTGGGTCAAAATCACACTGCGGGATATGAGTAACAAAAACGTTGATGTGCATGCAATTCACCTGTGTACTGAAAGCATTAACCCATTAAAAGCTGATTTACAAACAGATTTTAATCTGTTGCTCAGGCATAGAATTGGTATAAAGGATTGTATGCCCAATATAATGCCTGGCCATAAGTTTAAAACAATCTTAGGGAGAAAATTGTTTAAAAATTGGATAATTATAGCTGTAATGAAAGACTTGTTAAAGTGTGTTTTATAAGTGAAAGTTGGAAATGGTAACCTATAAGACAGCAAAAGATCCCTTTTTCAAATGATGGAGAATCAAGATTCATTTGAATATATTAGTTTTGATTATTTCTAATATTTAACAGCATAATGTCACCATTAATGGTGTGGTACGAGACTTGGTTTACAAAATGTAAAACGTAAGCTCTTATGAAACAGAGTTCTTCATGCCTTAATAAGCTATAACATCTTAGCATACAGACTGCATTCTAAAAGTAATTCATAATGTGAGGAACATTAAACCGTGTAATGTGATAGGGTGTCAAATAAAAGCAAGCATCATTATTTATTATGATATTTTAATGCCATGGTGTCTTTTTAGTGATGTGGAAGTCAATGTTGTCTCGTTGGAGATTGTAACCCACATTTTGATGATTATTGGCTATCATTACTGAGAAAGAAAAACATTTTAAGTGAGCCTTTATTGCTTTTTGATGTCATTCCAAAACAAAAAAAGCTGACAGCTCCCTCAATGGCTGGTGATTGGGTGTAGTATTCAGTAATGAACTGAATCAGCCAAGCGCATAGGTTTAGTGTGAACCTATTCAACTATCTCAGAGTGACAGTAGGAATGTCACAATTCACCCCAGTATACTAAGGGTAGGGAGGAGAAAAAAAAAGAAGATAAATGAGGGATATCTTCAAAAAAGGAGAATAATTGCACATGATGATTTCTATTTGTAAATCAAGGTAAATTTTTGACAGAAGTCCAAAAATAACCTAACTGAATTACACTAATAAACTGTTGGTTGTGTATGATTAGTGATAGTTGTCTAAGTTAGTGGTTTAAATATACAAAATATAACCTTGACCTTGGGATCAGTGATAAAAGAACAACATTCATTACGTTTACCACTGCTGACAAACATTTGCTCAGCTTTTGAGGGGCAACCAGTGATCCTTCATGGTGTGGTGCCTTTGTGAAGGGTGTATGAGCTGTGTAAACAACAGCATGCCTCTTCAACAAATCAGATTGATAAATACTTTGGATAGTTTAAATTTTTCATTTATGAAGTCATGTACAGAAAGCAAAATAAGGTGAGAAAAACAACAAGACTCAGAAGGAAAGAAGTATTTTCCCAATTCTCCAACATCAGTTCATTTTTGATGGAACATACCTGCAAAAATAAATTTTCAGGATGCAGCAGATGTGAGGTTTATGAGATTGTTATGTTTCAGACTGTACCTTCAATTTAGGGTAGAATGAAAAGGGTCATGTGGCCTGTTCTGAAGTTTGCCTAACAACAGACCTGGTGGCTGAAGGGAGTTCTGGGTTGTTTGCTGCAAAGAAGGTGAGGTGTTTACACTTGGAAACAATGGCAGCGACATCTGTGTCTGCAGTGGTTGTAGACTGTGTGAGTCTGTAAAGTCCCAAGAAGGTGTTGCGAATGGCAGTTGGAAACAGTTATGCTTTAAACTGTCTAATTGCAAGATTGAACAGATTTGGAGTGTAAAGGGGTGGCACGGTGGCACAGTGGTTAGCACTACTGCCTCAAAACACCAGGGACCTGGGTTCGATTCCCGGCTTAGGTCATTGTCATGTACAGAAAGTAATTTGCACATTCTCCCTGTGTCTGCATGGGTTTCCTCCGGGTGCTCCCGTTTCCTCCCACAGTCCGAAAGACATGCTAGTTATGTGCATTGGCCATGCTAAATTCTCCCTCAGTGTACTCAAACAGGCGCCGGAGTGTAGAGACTAGGGAATTTTCACAGTAACTTCATTGCAGTGTGAATGTAAGCCTACTTGTGACTAATAAATAAATAAACTAAAGAATAGATAATCAGGTTTTCCACCTGGACACAAAGCCCATATGATTTACATTGCCATAGAGATAGGTTTTGAGAAAGGTGAGTCCTTAGGATTGTACGATTAGGTTTTCTTAAAGATAGTCTTAAAACTTACAAACGAGGTTGTTTGTCAGGATCTTGGGAGAGAGGGAACAGCAAGAGGCCAAAAGCCTCTGTGGTTCACTGTGCAGGAATATAGGTGGAAGCTTGGGTTTGAATTGAAAAGACCAACTTCCTGAGGATTTGAAATGAGACTGGAAGATTTGCCTATCTTGTGTTAGAGGGAGAATCACCAGGAAAACTATTCTTGCGAAAGGCAGTCTGGGATTAAAAGTTACCAGGCTGTAAAGAAAAGTAATAGCACCCTGAGGTGCTAAGAATCACTTTGAGCTGGCTCTGGAGAATCAAACTACTACATCAGGGACAATGTGAAGTATACCTGTGAAATGGGTTTTGCAGTTGTGTTAACAGCAAAAGGAGAAAGTTCTGTTCTATATAAGTTGCCTACAAAAATGGTGCTTTTAACCTGTTCGTTACAGTAAAAATCTTAAAATGTGAATTATTGATATATCATCCTTTCAGGTGAAAGGATTTAAAAAAAGCTACCAGGTACCATGGAGATATTGACGTGGGCCAGTTTGTTTGGTAATTAAAACTTAATGCACTTTAAAACTTCTGAAGGCATTGGTCCTAATTTTCTCTGGTGTATTTAGTGGTTGAGAACAACAATTTCACACCCGTAATGTATTTCACCATGGAACCAACTGGTGTGTTTCAATTGTAATGAGGTTTGTGGAGGATCAGAGTAAACTGTGCAGTAATTATGAGAAATTCTGTTTAAATGCACAAGTTGCAGTCTGGTTTATTCTATAATAATGGTCAGTGCTGATAGCCTCCTCATTAGTCCAACTGCAAAATTTGGGTCTTAATGTTCCCCAGGATAATTTCAATACTAAATTATTTTGAAGTGCAGCAATTCTAGGCTAGGCCAGCGAATGATAACAGGATAACTTACCAGCTCTCTGTTTCAGTGTATTGAGATAGAAATGTTGGTGGGAAAACTCTCTCCTCTTTTCCAAATCATTCCTCCCTGTCTTTAACCTAACCACTGGCACTGGCAAACAAGACCTCAGTTTAGCATGCAAAAAAGAGTCAGCCTAGGTTACCATCTATAGTGCACATGTCAACCTATCATCCTTCTGACACTGGTATGGTATTGTTATCATATTTATTCTTAAAAATTCATTCATGAGACGTGAGGGCAGCTGGCAAGGTCAGTATTTATTTCCCTTGAGCAAGTGGTGGTGAGCCGCCTACCTGAATACACCGAGTGGCTTGCTAGGCTGTTTCGCAGCGCGGATAAGAGTCAGCCATTTTGCTATGGGACTGGAGTCACATATAGCACTGGATTTTCAATTGGGTGTTGGCAATTCAAAATGGGGGCTAGTCCCATGAGTTATTAGTCTCACCAAATCTTCAGTTAAATCAGCTACCCTGTAACCTCAAGAGAATTATGAAATGCCAGTGTGATTGGTATCATTTATGAACTCCAAAACAAGACATTGGGCAAGAAGATGGCAGCAAGTATCATCATAGGTTGGGCTCTGATGTTTTCTTTGGTGTCATTGAAAAGGTAAGCACACCACCAATTGGTCTTCATTTTCTTCATTAATATATAGTGTATTGAGACATCCTCATATGCATCAAAAGCTTTGGCGAAGTACACTTTATGTTATTTTCGCATATATTAGGATATTATTATATCTATTTCAAAAATTCAATGTTATAAGTAGGCCTATTGTTATGTGTAATGATTATATATGTATACACGCAGATTTGCTTTCGCTATAGTGGAGAAATCAATTGTAGCCTATAACAGCAAGTTATGATCATATTCATAGTATTTGCAATCTTTCCTGAAAAAAAACAATTTTGACTTTAAAGCAAAATTAAAATCAAGTCCAGAATTCTGAAAAGTGACTCAAATAATTGTAGTATGATGGTGAACTGGCCAAGATAATTTCTCCATGCTGGGTAAGCCAGGGGTAAGCCACGAGGACCAGATCGCCTCCACGGAGACAGGCTCAGGGGTCCGGAAGGGAAAGAAGGGGTTTAGGAGAGCGATAGTTGTGGGGGACGCAATGGTTAGAGGCACGGACAGGCGGTTCTGTGGGAGTGAACGAGAATCCAGGATGGTAGTCTGCCTCCCTGGTGCCGGGGTACTGGATGTCTCCGAGAGGGTAGGAAGCATATTTAAAAAGGAAGGTAGTCAAACGGATGTGATTGTACACATTGGTGAAAATGATGTAGGTAGGAAGAGCAGGGGGGTCATACGAGAGAAATTCAGGGAGTTGGGTGCTAGGCTAAAAAGTAAGACCTCCAGGGTAGCAATCTCTGGACTGCTCCCGGTGTCTAGTGCAAGTGAGGCTCGGAACAGGGAGATTCTACAGTTGAACGCGTGGCTAAAGGACTGGTGCAAGAGGGAGGGTTTTAAATTCATAGATAACTGGGAAATCTTCAAGTCAGGATGGCAACTGTACAGAAAGGATGGGTTACATCTCAACTGGAAGGGAGCAAATATCCTGGCTAGGAGTTTTGCGAGAGTGTTTCGGCAGGATTTAAACTAGTGTGGCAGGGGGGTGGGGAACAAAACAGGAGGTCAGTAAATACTGAGGCTGGGGTTGAGCTGGAGGCCAGGGCAAGGCTAGCTAAGAAGAGGAGCACACTGGAGGAGGAAGACCTGACTGGGCCTGGAGGTCTGGAGTGCATCTGCTTCAATGCGAGGAGCGTAACGGGTAAAACAGACGAACTTAGGGCCTTAATACTTATGCGGAATTTGGATGTGGTTGCGGTGACGGAAACTTGGTTAAAAGAAGGACAGGACTGGCAGCTGAATATTCCGGGGTATAAGTGTTTTAGGCGAGACAGAGGAGGGGCTAAAAAAGGTGGGGGAGTAGCGATATTAGTTAAGGAGCATATTACCGCGGTGCAGAGGGTAGACAACTTAGAGGGGTCATGTACTGAGTCGCTGTGGGTGGAACTCAGAAACAGGAAGGGTGCAGTCACTATGCTGGGGGTGCACTACAGACCACCCAACAGCCCACGGGAAGTGGAGGAAAGGATATGTCAGGAGATTCTGGATAGGTGCAGAAAAAATAGGGTTGTTGTAGTGGGGGACTTTAATTTCCCTGGCACAGACTGGAAAGTGCTTAGAGCTGGGGGTCCGGACGGGGAGGAATTTGTAAAATGCATACTGGAAGGTTCTTTGGAACAGTATGTAGATAGCCCGACTAGAGAGGGGGCTATACTGGACCTAGTTCTGGGAAATGAGCCCGGTCAGGTCGTCAAAGTTTCGGTTGGGGAACATGTGGCAAATAGTGACCACAACTCTGTTAACTTTAGGATAGTAATGGACAAGGATGAGTGCTGTCCTACGGGCAGGGTGCTAAATTGGGGGAAGGCTGACTATAGCCGGATTAGGCAGGAATTGGTGGATGTTGATTGGGAGAGGATGTTCGAGGGTAAGTCCGTGTCTGGCATGTGGGAGTCTTTTAAGGAACTATTGATAAGGCTGCAGGATAGGCATGTGCCTGTAAAAAGGAAAGATAGGAAAGGTAGGATTCGAGAGCCGTGGATAACCAGGGAAATTGAGGATCTGATTAAAATGAAAAGGGAGGCGTATGTTAAGTCCAGGCAACTGAAAACAGATGGAGCTCTGGAGGAATACAGAGAGAGTAGGAAAGAACTCAAACGGGGAGTTAGAAGGGCAAAAAGAGGTCACGAGATGTTCTTGGCAGGCAGGATTAAGGAGAATCCTAAGGCATTCTATTCATACGTTAGGAACAAAAGAGTTGTCAGGGAGAAAATCGGACCTCTCAGGGACAAAGGAGGGGAATTATGCTTAGAACCCGAGGGAATAGGGGAGATCCTAAATGAATACTTTGCATCGGTATTCACGAAGGAGAGGGGCGTGTTAACCGGGAGTGTCTCAGAGGGAGGTGTTGACCCGTTAGAGAAAATCTCCATTACAAGAGAGGAAGTGTTAGGTTTTTTAGGGAACATTAAAACTGACAAAGCCCCAGGGCCTGATGGCATCTATCCTCGACTGCTCAGGAGACGAGAGATGAAATTGCTGGGCCTCTGACGGAAATCTTTGTTGCTTCTTTGGACACGGGTGAGGTCCCTGAGGATTGGAGGATAGCGAATGTGGTCCCGTTGTTTAAGAAGGGTAGCAGGGATAACCCAGGAAATTATAGGCCGGTGAGCTTGACGTCCGTGGTAGGGAAGTTGTTGGAGAGGATTCTTAGAGACAGGATGTATGTGCATTTAGAACGGAACAATCTCATTAGTGACAGACAGCATGGTTTTGTAAGAGGGAGGTTGTGCCTTACAAATTTGGTGGAGTTTTTTGAGGAAGTGACAAAAACGGTTGATGAAGGAAGGGCCGTGGATGTCGTCTATATGGATTTCAGTAAGGCATTTGACAAAGTCCCACATGGCAGGTTGGTTAAGAAGGTTAAGGCTCATGGGATACAAGGAGAAGTGGCTAGATGGGTAGAGAACTGGCTTGGCCATAGGAGACAGAGGGTAGTGGTCGAAGGGTCTTTTTCCGGCTGGAGGTCTGTGACCAGTGGTGTTCCGCAGGGCTCTGTACTGGGACCTCTGCTATTTGTGATATATATAAATGATTTGGAAGAAGGTGTAACTGGTGTAATCAGCAAGTTTGCGGATGACACGAAGATGGCTGGACTTGCGGATAGCGAAGAGCATTGTCGGGCAATACAGCAGGATATAGATAGGCTGGAAAATTGGGCGGAGAGGTGGCAGATGGAGTTTAATCCGGATAAATGCGAAGTGATGCATTTTGGAAGAAATAATGTAGGGAGGAGTTATACAATAAATGGCAGAGTCATCAGGAGTATAGAAACACAGAGGGACCTAGGTGTGCAAGTCCACAAATCCTTGAAGGTGGCAACACAGGTGGAGAAGGTGGTGAAGAAGGCATATGGTGTGCTTGCCTTTATAGGACGGGGTATAGAGTATAAAAGCTGGAGTCTGATGATGCAGCTGTATAGAACGCTGGTTAGGCCACATTTGGAGTACTGCGTCCAGTTCTGGTCACCGCACTACCAGAAGGACGTGGAGGCGTTAGAGAGAGTGCAGAGAAGGTTTACCGGGATGTTGCCTGGTATGGAGGGTCTTCGCTATGAGGAGAGATTGGGTAGACTGGGGTTGTTCTCCTTGGAAAGACGGAGAATGAGGGGAGATCTAATAGAGGTGTACAAGATTATGAAGGGCATAGATAGGGTGAACAGTGGGAAGCTTTTTCCCAGGTCGGAGGTGACGATCACGAGGGGTCACGGGCTCAAGCTGAGAGGGGCGAAGTATAACTCAGATATCAGAGGGACGTTTTTTACACAGAGGGTGGTGGGGGCCTGGAATGCGCTGCCAAGTAGGGTGGTGGAGGCAGGCACGCTGACATCGTTTAAGACTTACCTGGATAGTCACATGAGCAGCCTGGGAATGGAGGGATACAAACGATTGGTCTAGTTGGACCAAGGAGCGGCACAGGCTCGGAGGGCCGAAGGGCCTGTTTCCTGTGCTGTACTGTTCTTTGTTCTTTGTTCTTTGCTGCACTGTCCTATGCTTTCCTCCTCATTTGCTCATAAGAGCCTTACATTTCCCCTTCATTGAGAAATGAGTAGGTAAACAATACATATGAGCTGGTTTTCACTTCCATTCTTCATATTTGCATTAAGGTTTAAGTTCATTTATGAGTGTCACATGGCTTACATTAACACTGCAATGAAGCTACTGTGAAAATCTCCTTGTCAACACACAACGGCACCTGTTCGGATACACTGAGGGAGAACCTGGCATGACCTGTGCATCTAACCAGCACGTCTTTCAGACTGTGGGAGGAAACTGAAGCATCCGGAGGAAACCCACGCAGAGGCAGGGAAAACATGCCAGACTCTGCACAGACAGTGACCCAAGCCGGGAATCAAATCCCAGTCCCTAATGCTGTGAGGCAGCAGTGATAACCACTGTGCCACCGTGCTGCCCATAAAGGAATCACAAGTCTGCTTCCGCAAGGATCCTCTCCACTTGGAAACAGCAATCGTTCCTTGAGAATCGAGCACTTCCACCACCACCACAAAAGATCTGCTGGTTCCGCCTTTGGCGACTCAGCATGGGACTCTTATCAGGGTGACTTGGAAAAGGACAGGGACGATCGACCGCTCCGCGCCGCCCACCCCCCACCCCACCCCAGGTCTCAAATGATCTTGCTAACATATGGTGTAATAAGTGTATGGAAGAAAAGTCCCCAAGGGACATACCCCAAAGTTTCCTGTGGGGAAATACACCTTGTGCCCTCATTTAGCACATACATTTTCAGAAAACTCAGAAATTTCTAAATCTGAAACTGTAAAAATGCAATGTTGTATCTTTTAGGACTTTTTTCCTGCAATATGGGGAATAAACTAGAGGGTATGCCAGTAAATTACCACAAGCTTGTCCCACTAATTTTTTTCATGTGCCAAAGGCACATTTTAGTAATCAAGGAAAATTTAACCAAATTGCACTATGTGCTCCCCCAAATACAAAACCTTTGTATCCAGTGCAATAGAAACACAATTGAACTTATTCACCCACAGAAAAGTAGTATGTTAGTAGCAGAGCTAGCAGCGCTCAGAAAGCTCGTGATTCCAAATAAACCTGTTGGACTTTAACCTGTTGTGAGACTTCTTACTGTGCCCACCCTAGTCCAACGCCGGCATCTCCACATCATAGCAATTCATTGGCATCTCAATTGTTTTAGTCCTACACATGTTCTTTCTATACTCTGAAATGTGTCACCCACCATATTGGAGTGGGCTGCTCATGGCTGACTAAAATATTTAATAAAGGCTTCAACACTGGACGTAGGACCTTTTTGTGATATTGATCTGTTTTACCACATAACTTGCTGCAAGATAAACTCTCTCAGAAGCACGCGACACACTTGGGCAGGAATGATCCATCAGCAAACCTATTTAAAGGATTGGTCCACCAGCTAATGCTAGTTTGACCTTTTTGGCTTCAGGAGGTCCCGTGAGGCTGTTTTCTGATCTCTAAAACTTTATTCTGACTTCTCAGAAGAAGTTTTACTGGCGCTGCACTTTGACTGCTCCCAAAACAATTTTGTGATTGATTTTATGAAATTAAACATTAATGTTCTGGTAGGGCTGGCTCAGGCAGAGGGGAGCACCAAAAACTCAGGATCTGGCAGGAGCAGCTGGGAGAAGAGGGATGAAAAGGACGGCACTGTGTAAAATAAACTTACAGTGAGTCTTCAGAAAGCAGATCCTACTTGAGATTGAGGAGGACGGTCTCTGGTGCTTTTGCTTCATAAGGGAGGCTTTCATCAAGCAATGTCACCCGTTACAGCCACAACTCAAACCTCCAATCATGGAGTGGCTAGAAATAGCTGCGGTTGTCAAGGCCAGCGTGGCCTTTAACTTAATTTTTCCATGGGGGAGGGGGCAGAGTGTGGGCTCCTCCTCCAGTCGTAGCCTGCTGTCTCAACTTGTCTGTGTTCTTCTCTAAGACAGGAGGACCTATGAGGGCTTGAAGACTTTAGCAAATGTGTTTGTCATGGTTAACTATTCGATATACAAGGTGCAAGATTCGAGGTGTTAGGAAATGTGGGTTGTTATTAGTGGCGCTTGTGTGACTATGAGGAAATGGAGATGGAGTAAAGTGAGATGTCGGTTAGTGGCGGGGCTAGTTTAGGGTGGGAAGGTAGCACAGTAGTTAGCACTGTTGCCTCACAGCGCTAGGGACCCAAATTTGATTCTCGACTAGGGTGACCGTCTGTGTGGAGTTTGCACATTGTCTGCATGGGTTTCCTCTGGCTGCTCTGGTTTCTTCCCACAATCCCAAGATGTGTGGGTTAGGTTGATTGGACATGCTAAATTGCCCCTCAGTGTCAGGGGGACTACCTAGGATAACTGCATGGGGTTATGGAGATAGGGCTTAGGTAAGATTGTGGTTGGTTTAGGCTCGATGGGCTGAATGGCCTCCTTCTGCATTGTAGGATTCTATGATTCTATGGGGTGGAGGAGGGGAGTGTTTTGAGCAGCCAGTGCCCAGGTAGTTAAACATTTGGCACGGACCTTCTCTACAGCCTCTTTCCACTGGCAGCAGAGAGGTTGCCTGTGGTCTTTCTGCTTCCTGGCAGAGTGGAAACAGCATTTTCCTTCTATCGTCTGGAGCATGGCTTCCAGTGTGATACAAGTAATCTGTCTTGACCTCTGCCACTCACCTTTCAGAATCTGTGCATTTCCCCTGCTGTCTGAAATGAGAATGCACCTCCCCTTGAAGAAGCCCCACCAAAAACTGGCTTTACACCATGAATCACTCCGATTGGGATCCCTGCATGAATTTTGAATCATGCAAACTAATGCTGCCCTGCATTCAGGTAAGTCAGATTTGTAGGCGATGAATTTTAATATGTCAACTGTTTTGACGCTATTTTTTGCTGGTGTTCTAAGTTGCAGTACTGGGATGAAAATTCTCAAAAGCTGGCATGGAAAAAAAAAACCTCTCGAAAGGAGCCCAAATCCTATTTCAACTAATTGAAAGCAGTGGCTAGCAAATTCATCTGGGTAGCACCTGTAATATTAGCGCTGCAGGTGCCATTTCGGAACCACAATCACGTTTTGTGCTGTGTGTGCACAGAATTCAGTTGCGGACTGCATTATTTTGGGTGGGTTGGTAGCATCGGCACCAGGACCCTGCAACGCAAGAATGCAGAGTAGGCAGCTCTCAATCTCAGTGAGCGATGAACGCTGAGCTGACCCTCCTTCCACACTGGAACGAGGACACTGCCAACATTTCTCCTTTCGTCCTCCATTGCTTTATGTGGGAGGTGACTGATGGGCTGTACGCAAGAAGAGATGAATACATTGTCTCCCCTCTTTCCAGAGTGGAGCAGTTGCTTTGACAGGATAGCAGAGCTCCCATGGTGCAGAGTGCCATTGATTGAACATTGATTACTTTGTGCACACCCTGGGCGGAATTTTCTCAGAAACATTTTAAGCGTTGAACGGGCGAGAAAATGGGAAGTTGTCTCACCCATTTTTGTCAGCGAAGTAGGTGATGGTAACTTACGGCACTCTGTGCATTGCAGAGGCCGTAATTTGATTCCCAGCAGTAGGGGGAGGTTGGAGTCTCAGCTCACCGAGAAGCTGGCTGATGAACTCCAGGGGCGCCATTGTGCATGGGAGATCAGTTACTCGCCACTCCACAGCACAGACATCATGCCCCACCACTCCCCCCCCCCCCCCCCCCCCCCACCCCCTCGATTGCCACCCCAGCCAGTTTTGATTTTGCTGGTAGAAAGGGGCCGGCAAGATCGTGAGAGGTGAGAAATTGGGTATGAACCTGATATTTCATCCCTCGCCCTATCTTACCGGTTCGCAAACTGATAAGATCCCACCCCACATATAAATGCAGAGATGTACTGCGATCATGGACAGTTTCACTTTCTTAGTGTTCAGCTAATGTGCACAGTCCATCACCCTTATGAATGCTCGCTATCCTGGCAGTGGTCATGATGCCTTCATTCTGCACCAGCCTGCTTTACCATCTGAACTTGAGCCACCTTGGGAGACCATGCATGAGAAGGGCTACCCACTTACCACTCATCTCATGAATCTGGTGCACAACCCCTGCAGACTCGGGCAGCATTCACATGAGAGCCATGCTACAACACAGAATGTCATTGGAGTGCTTCACCAAGGTTCTACTACTGGATCTCTCTGGAGGAAGCCTGCATTACTTGCCTGAGCACATGCCAAGATTCATTGTGTTCTGTTGCAGCTTGTGCCACTTCACCATCATGAGATGAGTGGCACGGTGGCACAATGGTTAGCAGTGCTGCTTCGCAGCACCAGGGACCTGGGTTCAATTCTAGCCTCAGGTCACTGTCTGTGTGGAGTTTGCCACATTCTCCCCATGTCTGCGAGGGTTTCCTTTGGGTGCTCCGGTTTCGTCTTGCAGTCCAAAGTTGTGCGGGTTAAGTTGATTGGCCATGATAAATTGGTCCTTAGTGTCGGGGGGATTAGCAACATAAATTCATGGGGTTGTGGAGATGGGGCCTGGGTGGGATCGTTGTCGGTGCAGGCTCAATGGGCTGACTGGCCTCCTTCTGCACTGTGGGGATTCTATGACTAGAGGTCACTGCCCTTTCACCAGGTATACGGGCAGTAGGAGGAGGAGGAAGAGCAAGAAGGTGAAGAGGAGGAGAGGGAAGGGAGGAGGTGGCCCAATATCCCTGTTTCTTATTGGGCGGTCTGTGATTGATTTATCTGACTGCAGTACTAGTGAATGCCACTCAATTTTCCCAGTGAAGAACGGTCATGCTTATCTTCCCTCTATTACTGACCGTCATTACATTAATGATAACTAAACCAATTATCCCTGAGCCCACATTGTCAATTCTTGATCTTTGCTAAGTTAGCTGTTTTCATCTGGGGCAACAGTTAGGGAATTACAATCAGCACGTTGGCAGCAATGGGCATCTTGGGATAAATGTTACAATAAGGCACAGGTTCTTTATCAGGGATAGAAAATGATCAGGTAGGGTTCTTGCTCCCTTTTGCTGAATAGGTACAGTCCTTGCTTGACTATGATACCCGGTGTAATTGAATAGCTGTCAGGTTCATCCACAGGGAATGGATTCTTAACCAGCATATCAACCCACTCAGAGTGGCAAAAGAAGGGAAGGAAATTGGGAAAAATAATTTCATATTATATCACTGACGATTCACAGTGTCACTGGCACCACAAATATATACCTTTAAACTTGTTTCATAGATGGTTCTGTTCATTTTTGAGCAAACTCTAAGCCACCTTCAGTTCATCTGCAGGTTAATTCATTAAATATCTATGCAATACGTTTTGTTCTGAGCAAGGGCAACTTTTAGGCAGCAATATAAAAAATATTTAGGTCGGGCATTCGCAGTATTCTCATGCTACGTGAGTACTCTTCAAATCAGTTTGTGATACTAAAGATATTAACTAGAATTGAATAAAAGCTCAGGCATTTTGAAATAACTTGTAAAATGGAACATACTTTTCTACAGATGGTACTCAACTCAGCGATCACACAGCAGCTGTGTTGCAATCTTAGTAATTGGCTTGGTAGAGCAGCAGTCAGGTTTTGCAGATGGGCTGATCTCAATGTTGCTACTCAAATTCTGTCTCTTCCATGCGCTACAGTGGGACAATGGAGGGAGAAGGGAAGATTTTTGCCGAGCCGAGGCTCTCCCATCGTAACAGTCACTAACAGTGAATCCCTTGTTAGTTCCTGCACACCATTGTGCACTCTGGGATTTCAGTTTATTTGTGTAAGTTTGCTCGTGGGCTAATTATCATTAAATGGAAGATTTCCTTGGTGCACTACACCCTGTGAAATCAGAGACCCATTAATAAAGAACATTTTGTTATGAATAATACATAATGACTCTTTTCTGTGGCAGTTTTCAACACATATATGAATAGAGTTTAGTTTTTAAACATTGTTTTGAAGAGCTTAATTCCTTATAATAACATTGCCTTCCCCCTCAAACCACAGAAACAGCAAAAGTGTTGAGATGAAAAAGATTGAGTGGGTGCAGACACCCCTTAAGATTCAAAATAAAAGGAGTGAGTGGGTGCAGAGACTGCAGACATATTGTGTTGAAGAAATGGGAGAAACGATTACAAGGAAAGCAATTAGTGAGAATAGGAAATGAGAGGGACAAATTGAACCTAGTTGGGGGCGGGGGAAGGGTGCAATGGGACTGCAGGTGCTGGTACAGAGTTAGAATCTTAGAATTGCTACAGTGCAGAAGGAGACCATTTGGCCCATCGAGCCTGCACTGACTGACAACAATCCCACCCAGGCCCTATTCTTGTAACCCCATATATTGACCCTGCTAATCCCCCTGACACTAAGGGGCAATTTACCATGGCTAATCCACCTAACCTACACAGTTTTGGAGTGTGGGAGGAAACCAGAGCACTCGGAGAAAACCCACGCAGACACGGGGAGAATGTGCAAATTCCACACAGACAGTCACCCAAGCCGAGAATCGAACCCGGGTCCCTGTGAGGAGGCAGTGGGAACCACTGTGCCACCATACCATGACATAAAGAATATTGAGAATAATAGAAATTAAGTTGAAGCAAAAATCAAGATTAGGATCTGGAAAAACATGAGGCACTGGCTGAATATATCAGGAGCAAAATGTAGACGTTTGTGCATAGAATTTTGTTTAAAGTGGGGAAGTGAATAAAGCGAACCAGATTTCACTGTAACTTGTGACAAGTTAACTGTTGTATCTCTGACTAGAGCTCTATTCTGTGATCAGTTGGAGGGTTACAGCGTACTTTTCGTAGTTTCATTCGCTCAACAAATTTTTCACCGTTTTTTTCATTGCTTATGACTTGTTACCCTGATAGGCGGAGTACTGGAGGTGTGTGGGACCATTACTGTGTCTGCAGGTTGTCTGCTACAAGGGATGAGAGTAGTTAGAACACCATGAAATGATTATGTAGAGTGATCTGTAAATGAGTGTATAGGTTTCATTTCTGGGCAAATGCTTTCAAGTGGAAGTGTTTCCCCTGCAGACTGATATACTTGTCTGCCGGTTCCAGAATTAGTGGCACACCTCCATCTTGTGGTATCATCTCCTTCTTTGCTCAACTGAGCAACGCACACCATTCTTACCGGTCACATTCACCACATCATAATGGCGAATGCCCAAAGCTAGGAAGTGATGGCACTTTCTCTCTCTTACTGACCATGTTGGTAATTTTATGATCACTGTTTTTAGTGTCAGTCCACAAGTAACCAGATTTATTGAGAAGTTAACTCCAAAACTTGCTCTGATGGGATTTGAATTCTCAACCTCTGCCTCACTAGTCCATTACCACAATGGCTAGTCCACATAGCCTGAGCAGTTGTGTATATTTAAAGCACTGATTGTGTTGTGTATTCACATAGCTGCGTCAGCATTAACACCCGACAGTAGTCACAATGCATTCATTCTGTCAGCCCGCTGCTTCACTAATCGTCTAGCCATCATGTTGAGCCAGAAGGCGACTGCTATGAGACAATCCTACTTAAATCCACTCCACGAGCCAGCCACATGTGGTCAACACTCGTACAATGAGGGCAATACTACCATGAGGAATGAGGGCAATACTACCATGAGGAATGTCACCGTGTGGGTGGCCAGGCTTCTGAAGCAATGTTTCCACTGCCTTAGCTTTCTGATGGTACCTACGTGACCTGTCAATCATCAGGAGACAGAGGAAGAGGAAGGGGGAGGCAGCCACATCCATATTCTGGATGGTTGAAAGCCCCTTTGAACACCAGTATCCACAGCCATCTTAACAGCAGCGGAACTTGCACTGCAACAAACTGAGATTCCATGACCTTGGTCTGAGCTTCCACAGCAGCACTGTGACAATAGCTGGCTTTTGCTGGCGCTGCAGTGGAAACTGAGACATTGGCCTTCAGATGCAGCATGATGACTAGACCTGTAAGTGTTCTTCTGGAGTTGACCACAACTGGGAAGGATGGGCCTCGAGTTCTGGTGTGTCAAATCGGAGGCAACTCCTCTATGCTACCTGATAGTAACAGCAAGCTTTTTGGTAGGCCTGTCAATGCATCACGCACCTCTGTGTACATGCCCACCACGCTGTTTCTGCAAATGCTTCTATTCAAGTCCTCATCTGAATCCTCTGGTGCCAGCTCCCTTGAGGCTGAGGTTCGCTGCAATGTGATCCCTTCCCCCTGCCGTGGCTGCAGGCCTTTGTGCCTGGTGGCTCCTCCATGTGGAGGTTGTGTCTCAATCCTACCCTCTAACTTTCCCTAGTGTTCATATCTGGGCTGGAGACTGCAACCATCAGGTTGAGTAAGAGTGTTTCTTCCTCCCGAGTCTTCTTCATCGAGGCTTTTAGCCTCTCATTTCAAAAGTCAGCAAAGAAAGAGTTTATAGATCTTTGACAGCATGGAAAGCACAGTGGCAGGATTAGCATGAGGGAAGGGGAAGGAAGCAAGGGGTTCATAATTGTAGTAAAATATGTGCCTTGTCTCGCCACGCCACCACCACACCAAATGTTTAAGTTTATTTATTAGTGTCACAAGTAGGTTTACATTAATACTGATGTAGAGATGCTGGCGTTAGACTGGGATAGGCACAGTAGGAAGTCTCACAACACCAGGTTAAAGTCCAACAGGTTTATTTGGAATCATGAGCTTCCAGGGCGCTGCTCCTTCCTCAGGTGAGTAACCTGGTGTTGTGAGACTTCTTACTGTACATTAACACTGCAATGAAGTTACTGTGAAAATCCCCTAGTTGCCACACTCCATCACCTGTTCGGGTACACTGAGGGAGAATTTAGCATGGCCAATGAACCTAACCAGCCCGTCTTTTGGACTGTGGAAGGAAACTGGAGCACCCGGAGGAAACCCACGCAGACACGGGGAGAACGTGCAGATTCCGCACAGACAGTGACCCAAGCTGGGTCCCTGGTAATGTGAGGCAGCAATGCTAACCACTATGCCACCGTGCATTAATATGTAACAGATACTTTGTTCCAAGTCTAAGTAACAGTTGGTCACATTCACTGAAGCTTCATTTTCTTTTGCAGGTGTTCCGGATTAGTTTACACATACCGTGTTTTCAAGACTCCGACTGATTCATGGACCGTTGAAGTAAGTGATAAACTATAATCTTTAAATGAACGTAAATATGTTTATTTAAATGTTGAATCAATTGTGCGTCATATGCTGGTAACGTCATGCATGTTAAACCTTTGAGGTCTTCTCAGGTGGTTGCTGATGGTTCTGCAGGAAAGGCAAGGAGCTGCCGGGGAACAGTGGACTGGGTAACACTTGCTCTGGGTTTTGGAACAGGGTGATGCTCTCTTACTTCAGAGGTGTTTCTCCATTTATGGGGACATGGGGACGCTCCTGTCAGTGATCTTGTCAAGTGGATTTCCAAGAAGGGGCCTGATTTCCTGGTATTCCTGGAGTTGACATTGGAAGTTTTCTGTTTTTCTTTCATTTTGACATATTGAGCTATTTGCATAAGCTTCTTGTTGGAGTCAATGTACCTTTAACCAGCTGTCAGTTTCCATTATATCCTTTATAGAATCAGATAGTGGAAAATGATGGTATGTGCAACCAGGGTGCAATGCACGCAATGCAGGCATGGTAGTGCAGCATGAGGGCTGACCCTTGCCAAGGCAACACATTTTTTCCAGCTCCTATTCTAATCTAAATAATAATATCTGAAATAAAGTTACATACACCATAGCATGTTCCTTTAAGATCAGAGACATTTGCTGGGATTGACATTTCGATATTTTCAGCATGCTGATCAATGAAAAGGAAGGTAACCTTAATTTGGTTGGGTTCTTCCTGTCTATAAATCCTTCCAAGTCCAGAGTAGGATGGGCCTGCCTCCAGTTGCTGTGGATTGTCAACTGTGAGGTGCTCACCAGTGAGTGACCCAGAAGCCTGCCTACTTATTGGACTCACCGAGGGGTGAGCATCTGGTGGTGGGTGTGGGTGACAGCTGTGATGACTCTTCAATGGTGGGGTTGGAGAAGTCCCCCTCTGAACTGCTGGAGTCCAGTGGGTCCAGGGGCTGCAAAGATGGTCTGGCCTGTTCTGGTGGTCGGCTTGCAAGAGAAGGGATATGGCATCAGTGCATTACAGTGGATACAGAGGGAACATTGATTACTCACTTGAGACTTGAGGAATAACAGTATATGTGTTGAGGATTCTCATAATTCTTTGTTGCCTCCACTTCACCAGCAACGCAGCCATGTTCTCCCTCCTCCCCGGCCAGCTCTCTCCTCAAAGCTTGTGAGGGTTTGGTGCTCCAACATGATTCCAGCTGGCTGTGTCCAGTCATGCCTGTTATGCACTAGTTTGTCCTGTAAAGACACGGATAGAGAGGGCCTATGTGGGAATGTGGACATTTAAGCTGGTGATGAGGTGTGGCAGGCGTGTGGCTTGGGTGGGAGTTGGAGTGTGAGGAGCATGGCAGTTACTGGGGGAACATGGTGATTGTGGGAGGGAAGGAGAAACCTGTAGCCTTGTGTTGGCAAAGGCCAAGGTGGCTGAGTGAGGGAAAGGGTTGGGGATGCGAGGGATGTGCGAGGGGATTCAGTGGGAGACTGGGGCTGGTTCACTTCCCCTGGTTGAGTAAAGAAGGTCATTCATCTTCTTCCGACACTGCTGCCCCATCTTCATCTGCAGCGCACTTTCACTGACCAGGGCTGCCACTGCGTCCCAGGCAGGGGTGGTCACCCTGCTGGAAGACTGACTCCTGGAGCAGGGCTATAGAGTATCCTGCCTCTGCGCCACTCCATCAGGCAGTTTATGAGGGCCCCCTCTATAAAGCACGGTGCTGCCTGCTTGTCTACCATCCCCTGCAATCGTTGTGGAACAAGTGCTGGGGAGCCGTTTATATGGAGCTCCCCTGTGTTTGCAGCAGTTAAATTGTTACGCAGTGAGAATAAAAATTAACACTAATGAACCGCAAAAGTTGGACCAAAACACCAAAAATAAGCCGACGCCTTTGATGCAAAACACTCTGGTTTTTGCACCAGAACCAACACGCTGTCATTATTTGGTAAGATTTCACCATGTGTTTTCTAAAATTTTACTTATTTCTATATTTATCTGTAAAGACCCATTTCAGGTAATGGACCGAATTTATTTAGATGCATAGAATAGTATTTAACGGTCAATTTGCACTTTCTGGGCGGGGTTTTACTGGCCTGTCTGCCCGAGGTTCGTACAATCCCGCCCCAGGCCAACGGAGAATGCCATTCTCCGAGCCTCGCCCACCCCAGGAATCAGGGTGGGTGGGGCCGGTAAAATTCCAGCTTCTGTGTGGGTCGTAGAGCAGAACGGTCACTCACACATTTTACACCCCAATGGATTTAGCACTGACTTCAGAGGTGGGTCATTAACAGGTGGTTATGCCGACCTGCCGAGAGTTTAAATCTGCTGCTAGGTTTCATTCTGTGTTATGTAAAGTAATCAATTCATCAATTTCAAATTAAGATGGCACTGAACATGATTATGTTAACTCTTTCCTAACTGCCCATCTCTGAGCTATTCCTGTCCATTTTATTGATATGATGCTGATCAATTGTTCCTTTTAAGCTGTAAATGTTCTTCCTTCACTCCACATTGCCACTGTGTTGAAACTAAAATTGATCAACATAATCTCTGGAGGAACGATTTATTTCCAAATTTCTATAAGTTCAGTCCTTCATAACTCAAGTTTCGTGTCCCACAATTACACCTTTCCGATTTGCTCATACTTTCAGTTTGTTTCATCTGGGAACCTTGCAGCATGAGTCTTGGTTCCTCATTATGGAATCTCAGTAAGTAGAATTACATAAAATAAGAACTAAAGTAAAGTTAAAGTTTATTTATTAGTCACAAGTAGGCTTACATTAACACTGCAGTGAAGTTACTGTGATTTTCTGTGCAATTGATATTGAGGGATCCAAACAAATCAGGCCCGATTTTACCAACAATTTGCGCCCGTTTTCGGGCGTGAAATCGTGGTAAAGTCGAGTGTGAGGCCTTTATCGCGATCTGCACCCGCGTCCACACAGATCGCCACTTTACCGAGACCCGCGAATGGCGGGGATCCGTTCTGCGCCCAAATCAGGCGCAACGACGATTTAAATGCATTTGCATGCATTTAAATTGAATTAATGAACTGCCCGCCCAATTCTATCAGCATTTCCCCCTTTACCACCGCGTTTACCAATCCGGAACCGCGCTTTTAGGGACCCGCTGAATAAAAGTCTGAATCAGGCGCTTCCTCAGTGAGGGTTGGCGAGGAGGTAAGTGCATAGCATCCGAAAGCTCTCTGCTACTCACGGGTGTCCTTTTGTTGTGGCCATTTCGCTGTCTCGGGTCGGTGGCGGCTCTGCGAGTGTGTGGGGGGAGGGGGGCCTGTTGCTGTGCACGATCTCCGATGTTTGTCTGGAAGCACGGACCCGGGTCTCAGCACTGACCTCGGGTCCTGCACCGCAGCTCACTTCAGGCTGAAGGATGTGCACAAAAACACTTGCAGATAGCATTGCTGCAGCATCTCAATGTTACCAGGGGCTGTGACTGTGTGGAGCATGTGGCTGGGGGGATTGGGGGGCATGGGGGGGTTGTGACTGTGTGGAGCATGTGGCTGGGGGGATTGGGGGGCATGGGGGGTCTGTGACTGTGTGGAGCATGTGGCTGGGGGGATTGGGGGGCATGGGGGGTCTGTGACTGTGTGGAGCATGTGGCTGGGGGGATTGGGGGGCATGGGGGGTCTGTGACTGTGTGGAGCATGTGGCTGGGGGGATTGGGGGGCATGGGGGGTCTGTGACTGTGTGGAGCATGTGGCTGGGGGGATTGGGGGGCATGGGGGGTCTGTGACTGTGTGGAGCATGTGGCTGGGGGGATTGGGGGGCATGGGGGGGCTGTGATTGTTGGCGTGCGAGGGGCAAGCAGCGTTGCATGACTCCAACATTTGTGCATCTCCACCTCCCCCCACGACACGCCCCCCCACCCCCCCGCCGCCCCCCCCCGCCCCGCCCACCCCCCCCCCGCCCCCCCCCCCCCCCCCCCGCCCCCCCCCCCCCCCCCCCCCCCCCCGCCCACTGCCTTTCAGAGTGACGAGATGGCTTTTGCAAAGCAACCAATCAATCTTGCTGTTCTTCTGGTTGCTGCTGGAGCTGTGGAGGAGGACATGGAGGAAGAACTGCGGGCCCAGGAGGCCCGGGCCGTACCACTTGCAGGACTGGAGGGAGACGACCATCAGAGGCAGGAAGTGGCCGCCATTCACCCAGAGGGGGGGCTTCGGAGAAGGAGGGAGCAGAGACCCCGGCAGTTCCGTGCACGAGTGTCCTTCGAGTCAGAGGCTACAGAAGGATATAGATAGGCTGGAAATTTGGGCAAGGAAATGGCAGATGGAGTTCAATCCTGATAAATGCGAAGTGATGCATTTTGGTGGGAATAATGTAGGGAGGAGCTACACGATAAATGGAAGAACCATAAAGGGTGTAGAGACGCAGAGGGACCTGGGTGTGCAAGTCCACAGATCTTTGAAGGTGACGTCACAGGTGGAGAAGGTGGTGAAGAAGGCATATGGCATGCTTGCCTTTATAGGACGGGGCATAGAGTATAAAAGTTGGGGTCTGATGTTGCAGATGTATAGAACGTTGGTTCGGCCGCATTTGGAATACTGCGTCCAGTTCTGGTCGCCACACTACCAGAAGGACGTGGAGGCTTTGGAGAGAGTACAGAGGAGGTTTACCAGGATGTTGCCTGGTATGGAGGGGCTTGGTTATGAGGAGAGATTGGGGAAATTGGGGTTGTTCTCCTTGGAAAGACGGAGGATGAGGGGAGACTTAATAGAGGTGTATAAAATTATGAAAGGCATAGATAGGGTGAACGGTGGGAAGCTTTTCCCCGGGTCGGTGGTGACGTTCACGAGGGGTCATAGGTTCAAGGTGAAGGGGGGGAGGTTTAACACAGATATCAGAAGGACATATTTCACACAGAGGGTCGTGGGGGCCTGGAATGTGTTGCCGGGCAAGGTGGTGGAGGCGGACACACTGGGAACGTTTAAGACTTATCTAGACAGCTATATGAACGGAGTGGGAATGGAGGGATACAAAAGAGTGGTCTAGTTTGGACCAGGGAGCGGCGCGGGCTAATTGTTCCTGGTTTCTCGTTTCAAGGCTTCATTCTACGATCATCTTGCTGGTGCCAGTACAGAGTGAGACTGCGGATAGTTGGGAACCTGTCTCGGGGGCAGGGAATTCATATGGTGTTCGTGGAAGTGGAAATGACTAGGGTTGGGAAGCATTTTCCGATCGGGGCCATTGTGATCTCCTGGACTCGTTTCGATCGCCTCAGGGGGTCGGAGAGGAATTTCCCAGATTTTTTTTCCCCATATTGGCCCTGGGGTTTTTCACTCTGGGTTTTCGCCTCTCCCTGGGAGATCACATGGTCTGGAATGGGGGGGTGGGGGTAAGTTAATAGGTTGTAATGAACAAAGCATCGTAGCTGTGAGGGACAGCTCGGTGGATAGGATATTGGTATGTAGATAGGCTGGAAAATTGGGCGGGGATCCTGGATTCAGGATTCAATCCTGGACCGGGGAGCGGCGCGGGCTTGGAGGGCCGAAGGGCCTGTTCCTGTGCTGTATTGTTCTTTGTTTTGTTCTTTGTTTGAGATGTCGCACACCGTATGCCGCCGACGTCCCCGACTCCGAAAGGACACCGTGCGACACCTGTGTGACCTGTTGCAGGACCTGGTGCTGAGGGGCAGGGGGGGGGGTGCCACTCTTAGTGGCTGTCAGATTGACGGCTGCTCTGAACTTCTACGTGACTGGCTCCTTCCAGAGCCCGACCGGAGATGTCTGTGGCATCTCCCAGTCTGCAGTCCACACCTGTGTCAAGCAGGTCACTGAAGTCCTGTATGCCCGGGCTGGGCAGTACATCAAATTCAACCTGGACCAGGCCCATCAGGAAGCCTGGGCTGTGGGGTTCATTGCAATTGCGGGGATGCCGAATGTGCAGAGGGTGGTCGACTGCACCCATGTCGCCCTCAGGGCCCCCCTACAGGATCCACGACGATTCGTCAATAGGAAGGGGTTCCACTCCCTGAATGTACAAATCGTGTGTGACCACAATATGACCATCATTGCGCCAGACATCCAGGCAGCGTGCATGAAAGCTTCATTATCAGGAGCTCGGACATACCACAAGCATTTGAGGAGGAGCCCAGGCTGCGGGGGTTGCTCTTGGGTGATATGTGTTACCCGCTTTGGACATGGCTGATGAGGCCTGTGCGGAGCCTGTGACTGAGGTGGAGACCCGCTATAATGAGGCCCATGTAGCCCCCGCGTGACAGTAGAGAGGTGTATTGGGCTCCTCAAGCTGCGGTTCCGGTGCCTGGACCGATCCGGAGGGGCCCTTCAGTACAGCCCCCTGATCTCCTCCCGCATAGTGGTGGTGTGCTGTGCCTGCACAATCTGGCTCTGCAGCGAGGTGACCTCTTGGAGGAGGAAGAGGACGTGGTGAATGACCAGCCGGCCGTCACTGGGGAGGATGACCAGCAGGAGGAGGAGGAAGAGGAGGATGAGAACACCTTGGAACACCTGCCAGGTGGTGTAGGGCTGGCATCTCAGCTGAGGCATGCGAGGGTGGCTAGGGAGGCTCTGGTAACCAGGCGGTTCAGTTGCTCAGGGATGGTGATTGTGGGTTCCATTCCCCCCGCCACCCACCCCCGATAAATGCCTTCCAGTTACCCTGCACATTGTCACACCAGAGCGGTGGGCCTGGGTACTCTGTGCTCGCGATATTTTTTCCAGGCAGGAGGGTGATGACGACTCGCTAAGCACCATTCTGATGATGCCCTGGTACAAACCAGTCTGACTGCTGCCTGAGATCCACATGCACGCTGGCACCTGGGCCCACGCCTGTCTAGTGGGTAAGGGATCCGAAACCCCCGTACAGGGCCCTGGGGCGGGTGGGTTGGGGGACGAGAGGTCATCGCTCATGGGGTATGAGAGACCAATGGCTTCCTTTTCTCAGTGACACCGCATTGAGGGGCCTCCCCAACTGATATCACCATGAGGCATCCATCGGGTGATTGTCAATGGGGCAGGGATCCTATTCGAGACAACCTATTCGCAGGTGGTTGTGGAGAAAAAACATTTATTTACAATAAAGGCGCTCAGATAAGCTGGTAAAACACAGAAACTTGTGAAAAGAAAACACTGCGGTGCCTCCAGTCCTTTCTAACTAGTGCAGCCCTTCACCCGTGCCACCTCAGTGCAACTACAACTTCCTCACCTTACGCTGCCTCACACTGCGCCTCAGTGACTCCCCAGAATGTACATCGGAGGTGGAGGGGGCCAGCTGCCGACCTTGCCCCATGGCCTGTGATGCGCGTGGTGGGCGTCCTCTGGAGGCCCTGGACCTTGAGGGCCCTGGCCGGCTTCCAGGTGTCTGGATGTTTCCATGACACCCTCTTCATCCCGCTGCCCCTGAGATGCCCCAGTGTCAGGAAGGGGGGAGTCAGAAGGTGTTGCCATAGCCACAGTTTCCTGGCTCGAAGGCCCCGGCATGGGCTCGCGCCCTTCCTCCTCCCTTGGGGTCCCTTGTGGCCCCTGGGTCACTTCATGGGACACTGGTGCTTCTGCAGTGAGCTCCAGAAGTTCCAGTGTCACCTGGCACTGCCAGTCCTGGAGGACCACCTGCGTTCTACCCATGGTGGTCAACCCCTCTGCGATGGCCACTAGAGTCGTGGGCCATCTCTCAGTGGCCGCAGCAAGTGCCCTGTGAGACTGGGCCATGCTCTGCAAGCCCTCAACCGTGGCCCTCTGAGACTGGGCCACCTTCTCAAGCGTTGCTGCCATTGCCCGCTGTGTCTCAGTGCTGTAGCGGGATCTCCTTTTTAACTCCACTGGGCTTATTTTAGGTTTGGTTCTCCGTTACCCAAACCCCACCAATGCCCGAGTGATTCTCTCTCTCGCCGATGGAATAATGGCCACCTTGCGTCTACTTCACTAGAGTAGCGCTCCCAAGAGAGAGAAAAGGAAACTGCTGCCTATCCACTACCGGGCAGCCTTTCCTGAGTGGGCGGTTTTGAAGCGCCCAGAGTACCCTCAATTCTAGACTCCGGAATTATGGTAAGGGATACTTAATATTGTGACTTGGTCAGAGATCGTTGGTGAGAAATTGAAAAGATCAAAACGGACTCCAATGGAAGTCAAAGATATATATATATATATTTGTTAAAACATCAAGGTCAAGATCACCAAACACCAGGAAAACAACACACAATGCCTTATGCTCTATAAGACTATAGCTATGGAAGGAATACTAAAACGGGCACAACGGGAATGCTTACTTTACACAAGTTTACCAGTGTCTTAAACTATGAAAGGTGCATGCAAAAGCAACCCCCCCCCCCCCCCCCGCCCCCCCGCTGCTTTCCCCAAAGCCACATCCACTATGATGATCTCGGGAACTTCGCGAATTACCAGAGGATACTCACAATCCTAGTTTAAATTGCTCAGTGGGCTTCGGGCTGCGTGCTGGAGATGAATGAGAGACAGGCAGGAACAGGAGAAGAGAGTGGAGAGAGAGAGACCAGAGCTTGCTTATCCCTTTTTAAACCTGAACCAGTGATTCTCTCACACAAAACAGTTTCTGATCATTGGTAGTTTTGATTGACTGGAACAAAAGGGCCGGAACTGTCGGGACCGCCCTTAATTGATATTTTAATGTCTTTTAAATGTTCTCTGAGTCAGCCTGATTGGAATCCCATCAGCGAGCTGAGTCTTGATATTGTCTGTGGATGGAATGATTTCTGTTCTCATTGTCTTGCTGCTGGGCTATTTACTCCTCGTCTGCTGGCCATGGTTTCTCCTTTGTTTCCTGTTGATTAGATCATCCCTGTCTCAACCTTCTTGTTATTCCCAGCCTCTTGCATATTCATGTGGCCTGACAGCCAGCCGGCCATTTTCCTTATCCCTGGGTTCTTTAATCATGGAGGATTTACCTTAAAACTTACAATGCTGTCCCTCTGGGTCTCCTGCAAGCTCTCGAGCCTCTCAGCCATGGGCCGCAGAATCTCAAGAAGCCTGCTCAGTCCCTCCGCTGTGGCCTGCTGTGACTTGGCCATTGCTTGGAGCCTGCCACCCATGGTGAGGATCTCCTGCCCCAGGCTTTCCACTGCAGATGCCACCCTTGCAGTGTTGGCATTGGAAGCACGCATGACAGGCAATAGCTGGTCCACCTGAAAGCCTTGGGACTCTTCCCAGCAGCCTCGCAGTTGGTCCAGTGTGGCCGTCAGCCCCTCCTGCATTCCCTGGCTCTGTTGCTGCATCTCCAGCAGCTGAGGGAGAAGTGATCTCAGAGGCCCAGCATGTAGCCTGGGGCCAGCTGAGTCCTCGCCTCTGGCAGGCCCCCGCATGCCAGAGGACTCAGATGTTTCCTCCTCCACCCGATGTATATCAGCAGATGTGTCGTGCTCACCAGAGAGTGACCCAGAAGCCTCAACACTAACTGGACCCACCGACGTGTGTGTCTCTGTGATGGTGATTTGTGAGGTAGAAGCTGACAGATAAACGGTGCCACCCTCGGAGATCCCTTCACCCATATCCTCCGGGGACTTGTCTGAACTATCGTTCCCAGGATGGATGGGAGCTGTAGCCGGGGCTTGCGGTCCAGAAGGCCCCGGGGTGTCAGGATCTGTCCCTGAAACACAGGACACAAGGTTAAGTGTAAGGGAGGGAGAGGAATCCTTGAACATAGAACACTGAACCCAGACAATTACATCACAGGAACAGGCCCTTCGGACATCCAACCCTGTAGCGACCAGGCTGCCCATCTGATTTGTTTGCCCCCATATGCCTCTGTTCCCACCCCATTCAGATAGCTGTCGAGATGCCCCTTCAATGTCCCTATAGTTTCCACTTCCACGACCTCCCCGGGCAGTGAGTTCTAGGCACCCACTATCCTCTCAATGCAAATAAAATGCCTCATACATCTCCTTTATACCTTGCCCCTTGCACCTGAAACTCGTGCCCCCAAGAAGTTGCCTCAAAGTGAGTGTAGGAACGACAGGTGCTCACGTCTGGATGGCAGCCCGACCATGCTGTTGCTGACAGCCCACATCTCCCCTTCTCTGGTGAGCTCCAGCGTCCGCTCCTCAAAGTGGGTGAGGACCGGGAGGTCTGGCTCACCACCCCGTCTTCGCCCTCTCACGGGTTTTGTGCCGGTCTTCTTCTGTGGAGACAGAAGGAACCATGAAAGAAATGGTGGCGTGACTCATGCAGAGAATCAGGTGGTGACCCTTAGAGGGCAAACACAGTGGGGCTCATTGGGGGGAAAGGAAGGAGGTGCTTGGGGGTCAGGAGCTGGAAGCATGCAGGGTGCTGGGAATAGGAGGATCTGGGGGAAATATGGGGGAACATGCTGAATGGGGTTCAGCACTCACCCTTGCTGCACAGATGAGGTCACTGATTTTTTTTCCGGCACTGCCTCGCGGTTCGGGGAGCCAGTGCCCTGGCACTGACCGAGGGGGCGACTGCCTCCAAGGCCGCATGGCCATCAGCCCCCCTGGGTCTGCGTCCTCCTGGGAGGAAGAGGGTGGCCCACCTCGCCTCAACTGCATCCAGCAGCCTCCCCAAGTCGTCCTCAGAAAATCGGGGGGGCTGGTCGTGCGCACATTGTCCTGTACTGCCTGCCTGTCCATTCTGGAGTTTTTTATGGAGCTGCCCCTCGTTAGGGCAGATCAGCTGCAGGCAGTTTGACAGAACATTCCAGCAAGTTCCATGCAGTTTGCTTGTTAGCATTGAGGGGAAAGCAAGTGAGCACTTGCAGGTGTGCTGCTGGGGATGGGGGGGGGGAGGGGAGCGGGGCGGTGGTGGTGGATCAGTGCCTCAATGATTTGTGACAGGGGAGAGAGAGGGGGGTGTCACATAGCCATCGGAGTGTAAGTGGGATGGGGCCTTGTGCGGGATTATCCGGCCCGGCAGTGATGTGACGGGCGCACTTTTTCGATGTTTTGTCCAACTGCGCATGCGCGGTTCAGAGCTCCGATCGTTCTGGCCGCGCTAAGCCCCGCCCACAGCGCAAATCGGACTGGAGATGGTTGAGAGCGTATGGGGGCGCCTGAAAGCGGATTTCTAAGTCGGATCTGTACTACGCCCAGATTCGGCACTTAGAATGAAAATGGTAAAATCGGGCCCATGATGCCCGATTTTACCGTTGCATTGCCCCTGTTTTTGGGCGCGAAAACTTGGTAAAGTCGGGTGCGAGGCAATCCGTGCCCACCTCCACGCCGGTTCCCCCTTTACCAAGGCCCAAAAATGGCTGCAATCGGGATAGCGCCGAAATGGGCGCGACTGCCATTTAAATGCATTTGCATGCATTTAAATTAACTTACTGTGCTGCATGCTCAATTTAACTGGCACTTCTCCCTTTACCACCGCGTTCACTCATCCAGAATCGGCGGGAAACAGGCATGCTCTATAAAAGTCCAATTCGGGCGCTCCAATTCGCGAGGAGGTAAGTGCCTAGCATCCGATGGCTCTCTGTTTGAGATCGAGGGGGGCGGGCGGGGGAGTGGGATGGGGAAGATGGGTCTGCTGCCACTCTGCCTGAGATCATTGGAGGGGAAGGGGGTTCCGCTACCACTCTGCCTGAGATCGGGGGAGGGGCCCGCAATGGGTCTGGGTGGTGGAGGGGGTGAGGGGAATAAGGGGATCAGTAATGTTGTGGGCAATATCTGTGGTGGCCAAGGGGAGGCATTATTCGGCCCGGGAGGGATGTGGCAAGGGAGCAGCATTCTATCTTTTTTTGCACATGTGCCGATCGGAGCTGCAGGGCTTGGCCTGCATTCAGCCCCGCCCACAGGCTTGTGCAGCACAATTCAGACTCGCTGATATTTTTTCAGGCAAAGTGCGTATGGGGGTGCCTGAGAACAGGTCTAAATGTCGGATCTGAAACACTCCCAGTTTCAAGTCCGCTCAGCACCTCGAATCAAAATAGTAAAATAGGGCCCATCGTGTAAAAAATGCACTGAAGAGATGGTCTTTTAGAGGCCAATGAAAAATCCAACTGGATATGTACTCTGACCCTTTATGTGGATTACAATAGTAAAAATTAAGCATACAAGATAAGTTTATAAGTTTATTAATTAATTAATAAACTTAAAAAAACTTATATTTTAATTTCATATTTTATAACTTTACAACTGTAATCTACCTAAAGCATAAAAGTATTTTTTAATTAATACGATCTGTTTATCTTTGCACAAAGAATCATTCAAGGTGACGCGACTTGAAATCTTTCTTGGATGGGGACCAATGGCCATTAAGATGTTTCTGACCTTTAAGAATAACATGTCTTATTCTCATACAACTTGGCTATCACGGGCTGCATCTATGCACAACACATTGTAAATGCATGTTTGCTGAGGTCATGTATTGGGGAATTAATTCCATTTTTAATCTTTTGGTTTATTTTTGGTCCTGAAAATTGTGTGAACCAATAGGCCTTGCATATCTCAGCAACAGTTCCCTAATCTCATTATGGGCTATCAGTTGACTTAGTTGTTTATCATTTTCTGTCGATTAAGTTAAAAAAGAAAGACTGTCATTTATATAGCACCATTTACAACAACAAGATGTCGCGAAGTATTTTACAGCCTGCTCTAGTAAGTAGAATCATAGAATCGTAAAAGCCCTACAATGCAGAAGGGGGTCATTTGGCCCATCGAGTCTGCAATGATCACAATTGCACCCAGGCCCTATCCCTTAACCCCAAGTATTTACCCTTCTAGAATTTGCCCTGACACTAAGGGGCAGTTTACCATGACCAATCAACCTAACCCGCACATCTTTGGAGCAGTGTTCATATCCAACAAGAGACAATCTAACTATCTCCCCTTGACGTTGAAAAGTATTATCATCTACTTCCTCAAAGACCTTGAGTAAATTTGTCAGACATGACTTCCCTTCATCAAACCCTGTTGACTCTACTTGAACTTGGCTAGAAGTGGAAACCTTATGTGAGTGGATAGAATGCAATAAATCTTTTTTTTTAGCACTCCAGACATTTTGTTTCCAAAAATTTAGGGGAAGGACTTTAAAATTCCTTGAAGTTTGATACCTCCCCTTGACAGGGTCTTCTGACAGTTTTGATGGTTAATTTTGACAGGTCACTTGACAGTCCCAAAAGCTTGTCAGGAATGAATTCATGCAATTTTTGCACACATTTATACCAACTTTTAACAATTCCCAAGGGCCCCTGACCTCACCAAAGGGGTCCCAGGACCAGATCTTAAGAGATACTTTTTTTCTCCAAAGTGATATCCTGGCTATCTTAACTAAGTTCAGACCTGCCTCTACCAGGTCTATCGTGCACAGGATTTCACATTCCTGGCTTCCCAAAATCCCACTTCAGTGGAACCATAACTTAAATGGCAAGCTGTCCTCCAATCCTGCCCCTGCAAACATGGGAATTGCCATATTTCTTGGTGGGGCTTATGATTCTTGGCTATTTTTGCCGCAGTGGAGAGTCTCTCTCTGTCATGGCAAAAGTCTGGGCCAACTGTTTGTTCTTCTCTGTGGGTGCTGGCTAACCTGCTGTGTTTCCAGCATTTTCAGTTTTTATTTTAGCATTTCGCCATCTGTAGCATTTTGCTTTTAATATGCATGAAAGATGCCCTTGATCAGTGGATGAAGCCAAATGACAATAATGGCAAGGCTGTGTATAAAGACAGAGGACACTATTCTCTGTCTTTTCATCAAATAGAAATTGCTGAAGAAATAATTCTGAAGTGGGTTTTTCATAGGCCTTGTTGTCATGGAGATATACTCTCTATTGGAATGGCAACATGAGTTTGTGCTGCCAGCAGTTGGAATTCATTTTAATTCAAGCGAGTAACTATTGGTGATAAATCCTTTCTCTTTTGTCTTCACAACACCACCTAATTACATTGTTAGAAAAACAGTTGGGGTAAGTGGTTAAGTAATCTCAGTTATAACCAGATGTGTGATTTGAACTCTTTTCAAACTTCATCTTCTGAAATATTTTAATTTCTGTTTGAGCCATTAAATGCACAACTGGTTGCATCACCTGGAAAATGGCTGTGTTACTTCCAGCTCAGTGCGCGTTGCTCGACATGATTTCATTTTGAAGTAGCTATGTATGTTCATGAAGTCCCCCAAGGATCTATCCAAGACCTCCTTCTCTTCCTTATTAACATGTGATCCCTTAGCAATCTGAAGGCACAGTATCCTCTTTGACATGAATGTTGACAACACTTAACCTGTCTCCTTATCATTTTTCTTGACCCCTTAACTTCCTTGTACAAAGAGATAGGATTAATTGGTGACCTCATAAGGAAGCCTCCCCTTGGCAGCTGCTATCATAATGTGATTTAAATTTATATTCAGTTTGAGGGAGAGAGGAGTGGGTCCAAGACTAAAAACTTAAGCCAGGACAATAATGAGAGCTAGCTAATCTGACCGACAAATCAAGGGATAGGTCAGTTGACATGCAGAGACAGACATTTAAGGAGATATTTCAGAATACACAGAATAGATACTTTCCAATGAGTAAGTAAAATTCCAAGGAGAGGACCCACCATTAATAGTTAAAAGAATTAAAGGTAGTATCAAAAGGCATATAATTATGCAAGGATGGGTGGCAGGTCAGAAGATTGGACCAAATATAAAAAAACGACAAGTGAGGAAAAGAATGATAAGGAGGGAAATATTAGAGTACAAGAGAAGATTATCTAGAAATATAAAAACAGATAGTAAGAGTTTCTATAAGATATTTTAAAGAGAAAAGAGTTAATAAAGTGAGTGTTGGCCCTATAGGAAGTGAGTCTGGAGAATTAACATGGGAAGATAAGGAAATGACAGATGAATTGAACAGGTATTTTGCATTGGTCTTCACTGCAGAGGATTTGTGTAACATCCCAGGAATAGCTGTAAATCAGGAAGTGGAAGGGAGGCAGGATCTCAGGAAAATTACAATCATCAGGAAACTGGTACTGAACAAATTGTTGGGGGTTGCAGGCTGACAAGTCCCTAGGTTTTGACGGACTTCATGCTAGGATCTTAAAAGAAGTGGCTAGTGAGACAGTCGATGCATTTTTTCTAATTTTCCAAAATTCCCTAGATTTGGGGAAGGTTCTACTAGATTAGAATATAGCAATTATAATACCATCATTCAAAAATGAGGATGGGGCAGACTGAAAGCAGGAAACTATGGGGGAAATTTTCCCGTCCCGTCCTGTCCACCATGGGAATCTTTGATTTTGATTTGATTTGATTTATTATTGTCATATATTTTAGCACACAGTGAAAAGTATTGTTTCTTGCGCGCTAAACAGACAAAGCATACCGTTCATAGAGAAGGAAACGAGAGAGTGCAGAATGTAGTGTTCCAGTCACAGCTAGGGTGTAGAGAAAGATCAGATTAGTGCGAGGTAGGTCCATTCAAAAGTCTGATGGCAGCAGGGAAGAAGCTGTTCTTGAGTCGGTTGATACGTGACCTCAGACTTTTGTATCTTTTTCCCGACGGAAGAAGGTGGAAAAGAGAATGTCCAGGATGCGTGGGGTCCTTAATTATGCTGGCTGCTTTGCCAAGGCAGCAGGAAGTGTAGACAGAGCCAATGGATGGGAGGCTGGTTTGCGTAATGGATTGGGCTACATTCATGACATTTTGTAGTTTCTTGCGGTCTTGGGCAGAGCAGGAGCCATACCAAGCTGTGATACAACCAGAAAGAGTGCTTTCTATGGTGCATCTGTAAAGGTTGGTGAGAGTCGTTGCTGACGTGTCAAATTTCCTTAGTCTTCTGAGAAAGTAGAGGCATTGGTGGGCTTTCTTAACTATAGTGCCGGCATGGAGGGACCAGTTTGTTGGCGATCTGGACACCTAAAAACTTGAAACTCTCGACCCTTTCTACTTCGTCCCTGTTGATGTAGACAGGCGCATGTCCTCCTTTATGCTTCCTGTAGTCGATGACAATCTCCTTCGTTTTGTTGACATTGAGGGAGAGATTATTGTTGCCACACCAGTTCACCAGATTCTCTATCTCATTCCTGTAATCTTTCTCGTCATTGTTTGAGATCCGACCCACTACGGTGGTGTTGTCAGCAAACTTGAAAATTGAATTGGATGGGAATTTGGCCACACAGTCATAGGTGTATAAGGAGTATAATAGGGGGCTGAGATCGCAGCCTTGTGGGGCACTGGTGTTGAGGATGATCGTAGAGGAGGTGCTGTTGCCTATCCTTACTAGTTGTGGTCTGTGAGTTAGGAAGTTCAGGATCCAGTTGCAGAGGGAGGAGCCGAGGCCCAGGCCACGGAGTTTGGAGATGAGTTTTGTGGGAATAATGATGTTGAAGGCTGAACTGCAGTTAATAAATAGATTACAGGAATGAGATAGAGAATCTGGTGAACTGGTGTTCCGGGGTTGAGTGCACGACCAGGGAGATGGCATCTGCTGTGGACCTGTTGCGACGGTAGGCAAACTGTAGTGGATCCAGGTATTCTGAGAGGCTAGAATTGATTTGTACCATGACTAGCCTTTCGAAGCACTTCATAATGATGAATGTCTGAGCCACCGGCCGATAGCTTGGTTTTCCTTAGGTACTGGGATGATGGTCGTCTTCTTGAAGCAGACAGGGACCTCAGATTGTTGTAAAGAGAGGTTGAAGATGTCTGCGAATACCCCCGCCAGTTGATCTGCGCAGGATCTGAGTGCTCATCCGGGTATCCCATCTGGGCCAGTCGCTTTCTGTAGGTTGACCTTCGAGAAAGCTGCTCTGACATCTGCAATGGTGACCCCAGATACAGGTTCATCCAGGGCTTTCAAGATGGAGGGCATGCGCTTGCTGACTTCTTGCTCAAAACGGGCGTAGAATGCATTGAGCTCATCAGGGAGGGATGCATTGGAGCCGGTGATTTTTCATGCCTTCATCTTGTAACCTGTTATGTCTTGCACATCTTGTCATAGTCAGCGGAGGTCTGTGTGGCTAGCCTGGGACTCTAGCTTGGTCCGGTGCTGTCTTTTAGCATCTTTTATTGATCTCTTTAGATCGTATCTGGCTTTCTTGTAAAGGTCAGGGTCACCTGACTTGAACTCCTCAGACCTGGACTTCAGCAAGCAGTGGATATCCCTGTTCATCCATGGTTTCCAGTTGGGGAACACACAGATTTGCTTCTTTGGCACACAGTCTTCTACACACTTACTAATGAAGTCAGTTACTGTAATGGCGTACTCGTTCAGGATGGTTGCAGAGTTTTTAAATACTGCCCAGTCCACTGACTCCAAGCAGCCCCGTAGGAGATCATCCGATTCCTCAGATCAACATTGCACAACTTTCTTTGATGGATTCTCCCGCTTCAGTTTTTGCTTGTAAGCTAGGAGCATAGCCTTATGGTCTGATTTGCCAAAGTGTGGGCAGGCGATAGAGCGGTAGGCATGTTTGATATTTGTGTAGCAGTGGTCTAGGATGTTTGGGCCTCTGGTGGAGCAGGAGACGTGTTGGTGGTAACTTGGTAGTACGCTCTTGAACTTGGCCTGATTGAAGTCCCCGGCCACGATGAACAAGGCCTCGGGATGTTTCATCTCAAGGCTATTCGTAGTGCTGTATATTTCATCCAGCGCAATCTTCATTGCCATCAGGATAATGGAAGTGAACTCCCGTGGAAGGTAGTAGGGGTGGTATTTTGGCGTCAGGTATTCTAGGTCAGGGGAGCAGAAAGTTGCCAGTGTTGTTACATCTAGGCACCATTGATTAGGAAGCAGACCCCACCTCCCGTAGCCTTGCCTGAGGCCGCTGTACGGTCCATTCGATGGATTGCGAAACCCTCTGGTTGTAGGGCACAGTCCGGTGAAGCAGGAGTGAGCCATGTCTCCGTGAAACAGAGTGCACAGCAGTCCCTCAGTTCTCATTGGAAAGTGAGTCTGGCTCTAAGTTCGTCTAGCTTGTTTTCCAGAGATTGGACATTTGCAAGGAGTAAACAGGGGGGGGGGGGGGGGGGGAGGGGGGGGTGGCTTTGGGACCACATTGTTTCACTCTCAGCTGCAGGCTTGCACATTTTCCACGCTATGTGGAGTGTCTGCTTCTTTTCGAGCCTGGCAGACGGTGAGAGTAGTTTGCAGTATTAAGGGTATGGTTGTGTCCAATGAGGTTCTTCACTCTGGTCGGTGTGTGGATGGAGGATTTGTTGCTTAGTATCATGGTGGACGGGGGCATGAGTGGACCATACATAGGTCCGTCGACCTCGAGAGGGATTTTTTGATTTTGGGGCCAGCGTGGCTGGAAAATCCCACCCGATTAGATCAGTTAGCTTGAACACTGTCCGAGGGAAAATACAGAATCTATAATCAAGGACGTTACAACAGGGCACTTGGAGAAATTTTAGGAAATTGGGCAGAGTCAGCATGATTTTGTGAAAGATAAATCACATTTAACCAATTTATTAAGAGCTCTTTGAAGAAGCAACATGTGCTGTGGATGAAGGGGAACCAATGGATGTACTGTATTTAGATTTCCAGAAAGCATTTGATCAGGTTCGATATCAAAGGTTATTGTGGAAAATAAAAACTCATGGTGTAGGGGGTAACATATTGGCATGAGTATAGAATTGCCTAGCTAACAGGAATCAGAGAGTAGACAAAATGGGACATTCTCATTTTGGCAAGATGAAATGAGTGGTGTACCACGGGCATCAGGGCTGGCCCTCAACGTTTTACAATTTATGTAAGTGATTTGGATGAAGGGAGCAAAGGAATGGTTGTAAAATTTCCTGATGACACAAAGATAGGTAAGGGAGCAAGATGCAAAGAGGACATAATGAGACTCCAAAGGGATACAGATAGGTTACGTGAATGAGCAAAGCTCTGACAAATGGAATATAATGTGGGAATTGTGAACCTTCATTTTGGCAGGAAGAATAAAAGAAGTAGTAAATTATCTAAATGCTGACAGATTGCAGAGCTCTGAGATGCAGAGGGATTTGAGTTTCCTCGTACATGAATCACAGAAGATGAGTATGCAAGAATTTAGTATCATAGTGGACAGGGGCAAGAATTTAAGAAAACTAGTAATATGGTGTTGTTTATTGTGAGGGGAACAGAATACAGAAGTAGGGATGTTATATTTCAGTTATACAGGGCATTGGTGAAACCACATCTGGAGTAGCGTGTACAGTATTGGTCTTGTTATTTAAGGAAGGATGTAAATGCATTGGAAGCAGTGCAGAGAAGGTTTACTAGGTTAATACCTGGGATGAGATGTTCCAGTCACGGCCACCCAAAGGCTGAAAGTTTCCGCCCCAGGTCAATGGACCTTTAAATGTTACATCAAATTGTCCACCTCTCCCCTGCAACGGTTCCCGCAGTGCATGGGACCACAAAATTTACCCCTGGAATGGGTGGATTGTCTTATGATGAAAGGTTGATCAGTCCAGGCTTGTATCCACTGGAGTTTAGAAGTGTACGAGGTGACTTGATTGAAATATGAAATACCTTCAGGGGCAATGACAGGGCGAATGTGAATGTGGAAAGGACGTTTCCCCTTGTGGAGAATCTAGGAAGAGTGGTCACAGTTTAAAAATAAAGGGTAGCCCACTTAAGGCAGAGATGAGGAGAATATTTTTCTCTCAGAGGGTGATGAGCCTTTTGAACTCAGTTCCTCAAAAGTTGGTGGAAGCAGAGTATTTGAATATTTTTAAAGCAGAGGTAGATGGACTCTTGATAAGCAATGGGGTGAAAGGTTATCGGGGTGGGTGGGAATGTGGAGTTGAGGTTACAATCAAATCAGCCATGATCTTATTGAATGGCGGAGCAGGTTTGAGGACTAGTGTGGCCTTCTGCTGCTCCTAATTTGCATGTTTGCATGTTAGTGTAGTCTTTAAAAGGACTACCCAGTTAGTCTCATTCCTGTATTCATTTCCCATGGCCCTATATTTTTTTAAGCATTTATTCTTTTTGAAAGGCCCTTTTGAATCTGTTTCCTCATCCCTTTTGTCAGGGAGTTCAAGATCACAACTCGATGTAAACAGATGTCTCTTATGTTGCCTTTGGTTGTTTTGCCAACAAACTTAAAACTGTGCCCCATGGTTTCTGACTTTTCTTTTGATTTGATTTGATTTATTATTGTCTCATATATCAGTATACAGGGAAAAGTATTGTTTCTTGTGCACTACACAGACAAAGCATACCATACATAGAGAAGGAAAGGAGAGAGTGAAGAATGTAGTGTTACAATCATAGCTAGGGAGTCAAGAAAGATCAACTTAATGAAAGTTTTAGAAGCACAGAACAAGAATAAAAGATAGAATTAGAAGGTATGCCGGGCACCGCTTACAAGAAGTCGCCACACTCCCGCGTCATCTTGGAACAGGAAGATTCTATCACTGTTATTTCTATTATTATTATTTCCATGACTGGAAATCCTTTCTCCATAGTTACTCCTGTCAAAACCCTTCCATGCTTTGAACTCCATCAAATCGCTTTTTAGCCTTCTTTGCCCTCCAGCTCCACCAGCCTTTCCACATAACCAAAGTCCTCATCCCTGGTACCATTCTAGTAAATCTTTTCACATCCATCTCAAAAGGTGGCACCTAGAATTGAACACAAAAAATATTCCCACCAAGATTTAATCAATGTTCTAACAAAGGTTTAGCAAACTGCCTTGTTTTTGTACTCTATTCCATGAAGCCAAGGATCCAGCTACTTTTTTGCAGCCGTTCAGTGTTTGTGCCACTTTCAAAGATTTGTGTGCATACAACCCCAAGTTTCTTCATTCATTTAGTGCTTTCTCAGGAGAAAAATCATCAGCCTGTTCTGTCCTTCCAGATAGTTATAACCTCTGAGTTTTGGTATCATCCTTGTAAATCTTTCTTGCAGCTTATCTGAAGACTTGAATTTTGCATAGTAGTGTGTTCTAACCAAGGTCTATACATGTTTAACTTAATGCACAATGAAATTACTCTCAACCCGATTTGTGCTCATTTCACATTATAATACCCTTGATGCACACATACAGGGGTGAATTTTCCCGTTCCGCCTACCAGGGGAATCGTAGCGGGTGTGGGGTGGACCATGGAATGGTTTGTTGACCTTGTGCGGGATTTTCTGGTTTCGGGGCGATTGCGGCCGGAAACCAGAAAATCACGCACAAGGTCAACAAACCATTCCATGGTCCACCCCACACCCGCTACGAATTTCAACTGTGTCCCTTGCATGATTTTGCTTCCTGTTCATTATCATTAACCATCATTCTCTCTAATCTTTGTACTGCTACATTGTTCCACCACGTTCAGTTTTTCTTTCTTAAATAAAAAAATGTATTAGTTCACTTCTCATTTTCTCTATATCCACACATTGTTAACACCCAGATGCAGCACTTCATCCTGTATTTAAATTTTAAATATTTCTAGTGACTCGAAACTGGAATTAGCCTTTCTCCTTTCTACAGTTTCGACAGCTAAGCATTATTTTTTTGATTCGTTATGTCATTTTCTGCTACTCCTTTTACCTCAGCGGGATCCTACGTTCTCCGCAATGGACTGGATACTGTTCATGAGATAACAATAAAGCATTTGCTGTCCACAGTGGATTATTTATTGAATTATTTCTTTTTGGCACAATTATCACTCACTGCTTTTTCAAGTTGCAAGGAATGTACATCGCAGTCTGGCTCACACTCATGGCTCAAGATGAGGCAGAAACATGTGCAGTTAAGGAAAGTGAAGCAGTCAGCAAACCAAATACACCATCTGTTGGGAGACATGACAAGTTGATGTTTCAGGCTTTACCTCCTCTTCAGTCCAATGGATACAGTTTTTTCACTCCTTTGCGCCTTGACAAAAAAAATCTGCTGACAGGCTACGAAGCCCTTTAGCTGCTTCTTTGTAATAGAAGGCGGGGTATTTGTACTCTGGGAAGTATCTTTATGTGTTTCTACTTCTGCTTTACCTACACTCATACCCTTTATTCATTGTTTTGGATTTCTTGTCATCTCTATTTTTTGCCGGTTCTGGTGTATCTTTTTCTTTCCCACTTTCTCCCCTTTTTCTCTCACAAAATCATAGAATAGAATCACAGAATCCCTACAGTGCAGAAGGAGGCCAATTATGAGGGTTGCATTCAAAGTTGATGTTGCTATCTGGCAGAAAATCCTTGGCATGTCACTGACAATATTCTATCTGTTAATTCAAACTTGGAACAGTTGACCACATACTTTCTCCTCCATCAACCTTGCCTATTAACGTATTCCACACCCTATCACATTTGGAATGAAATAATATAGCCAATTGTTCCAAGTTTGAGTTAACAGAGAGAATATTGTCAGCGACATGCCAAGGATTTTCTGCCAGATGGCAACATCAACTTTGAATGCAACCGTCATGATTTTGGGAGGGAGAAGGAAATAAATCAATGGGTCCTTGTCTGATTCACAGGGAACCAGCTCGTTTTGCCAGATTGACTTTATGTTGCTAAATATTCTTTTGTTCTTATGTGTTTACAGACTGCACCTGGAGTCCATAAGAGGTTGTTTCGTAAAGTGAAGAACTTAATTACTGCATATCAGAAGGAGGATCAAGGCTTAGCAATGCCTTTGCTATACCCTGTGTACAAACAGAAAGGTATTTGTGGTGATTGTTCCTTTAAGGGTAATACAGCAGGTTAAGGGTCACCTGGCCTGGGGGAACCAATGGGAACTCAGAATAGGGAATCACCCCAGAGTGGGTAGCACTGCTGCCTCTTGGTGCCAGGGACCCGGGTTCGATTCCCGCTTGGGTCACTGTCTGTGCAGAATCTGCACGTTCACCCCGTGTCTGTGTGGGCTTTCTCCGGATGCTCTGATTTCCCCCCACAGTCTGAAAGATGTGCTGGTTAGGTGTGTTGGCCATGCTAAGTTTTCGCTCAGTGTACCCAAACAGACACCTGAGTGTGGCGACCAGAGGATTTTCACAGTAACTTAATTGCAGTGTTAATGTAAACATACTTGTGACACTAATAAATAAACTTTAAACCACTTGAAAGACATGTAGGGAGCTAGTTACAGCCATTTGGCAGCTAAACAATCCTTATTAATAAATCATTAGTGTGTCCATTAATGAAGTTTGTGAAAGTATAGTATTTAAACTCACCTTACTGTTATCTGAACCATCTGTAATTGGAAATACAGCTCTTCTTACCCATTCAACAGTGGTTTAATTCCTTAAAATAGTGCCTTATTTTTATCATTTTCCCAATAATCATATTTTTCCAAACTTGATTGCTTGTGCACATAAAAACAGTTGTTAATTTTTTTAAAAACTTACAAATTTTACATTAATTTTATACTATTCCTTATTTTTCAGTGCTGTAAATATTGTGCATGAGTATGTGTTTGTGTACAGAACAGGCTGAGAGAGGTTATAACCTGTGGCTCCTGGATCTTCATATTATTTCATGAAGACCAATGTGCACTGGGAACTGGCATCTGTTGCTGAATGCAGATAAGGGGCAAAACAGAAAACAGAGATTCCAAGACAGGAGCAAGAAGCTTAATTCTCCTCACCTTTATGCCACCCTAGACCTCATCTCACTTGTTGTAAGAACCTCCAGAACTACAATAATTATTGAGTGAGCAACAAAAGCTGGAACTCGCAGCACTGAGAGTCCTCTTACTTCATTGCCCTTTGGTGACATTTGGTTGTAAAGAGTGGGCAGGGGTTTTGCTTCTTCACAGATAAGGCAGACAATCTTGGAAAGAGCAGAAAGCTTGCACCATGGCCCGGTTATCTATTGGGTTCAAGGTTCCATCAACTCTGCCCATTTATAAGTGCAAAAGTCTCTACATTCCACATTTGGCTTCTGCGTATTCAGCAATCTAGACAGCAAAACTATAGAATTCCCACCCTCAACCTCTCTGTTACTACATCTCTTTTTTAGTCCTTTAGGACCTTTCTTAAAATGTATTTCTTTGATCAAGCTTTTAATTTCCCCTCTTCATCCTTCCCTCTTTAACTCATTGTGAATTTATACCTGCCTATCCATTTTTGGAGTGTCTTGGGGTGTTTTCCAATGTTAAAATCACAGATTGAATGTATTATTGTTCTAATTGACCCTGGGAGGGATTGCAACTGAGTTCCCAGTGGTCCACACATGACACACACTTGGTTGCGGATGCCCCTGGATAGTGATCAGGATTGGAATCTCTTATTGAGTGAGAGGATTGGCACTGCAGCACGGTGGCACAGTGGTTAGCACTGCTGCCTCACAGCGTCAGAGGCTCGGGTTTGATTCCCGGCTTGGGTCACCGTCTATGTGGAGTCTGCATGTCCTCCCTGTGTCTGCATGGGTTTCCTCCAGGTGCTCCTGTTTCCTCCCACAATCTGAAAGACAGGCTGGTTAAGTGCATTGGCCATGCCAAATTCTCCCTCAGTGCACCCAAACAGGCACCGGAGTGTGGCGACCAGGGAATTTTCAAATTAACTTCATTGCAGTGTTAATGTAAGCCTATTTGTGACACTAATAAATAAACTTTAAACTTTAAACACTGAAACTGGATGCACACCTCAAATTGGCACAGACAGAACTTGAATTGGAAACCCTCTGCTCTACTCTGCTTAGTGCAAGATTGAGGCATGACTTTTAGCCCACGAAGCAATCATAGAAACATAGAAAATAGGTGCAGGAATAGGCCATTCAGTCCTTCAAGCCTGCGCCATCATTCAATATGATCATGGCTGATCATGCACTTTCAGTATCCCACTCCCACTTTCTCTCCATACCCCTTGATCCCTTTAGCCTGAAGGGCCATGTCCAGTTCCCTCTTGAACATATCTAATGAACTAGCCCCAACAGCTTTCTGTGGTAGAGAATGTCACAGGTTCACAACTCTCTGAGTGAAGAAATTCTTCCTTATCTCAGTCCTGAATGCCTTACCCTTTATTCTTAGACTGTGACCCCTAGTTCCGGACTTCCCAACATTGGGAACATTCTTCCCGCATCTAGCCTGTCCAGTCCCATCAAGATTTTGTATGTTTCTATGAGACCCCTCTCATTCTTTTAAATTCCAGTGAGCACATGCCCAGTCAATCCAGTCTCTCAATCATACAGCTCAAGTATAAGCTTGTTTAATGATAACACATTTAATTCTCATTCAGTTTTATTAACTGAAATTCATCAGGGTAACAGTGAATATTTACTTGTTTTACAGGTGATGAAACAGGAGAAGATTATCTCATGATGCAACCAGCTAAATGATTGCAAACACTTCTTAAAAATTTCCAACAAGATGTTGGGCTGAACTTACCATCAATGCTTTTGATTGAAATGGGCTGCAGCAGTCAACCTGAATATATCTTCATTGATCTTTTGATGGTCTGGGATACTTTGACATTCTAAACATTATTTTCTTTTTTCTAGAGTACCAGATGCTTGATCAGCAATTACTATTCTTGACATATACATGTTTGAATCATAAGTTCTGACATACTTCAGTACTCAAGTTCTTGATGAAGCTCTTAATAATTCATTTATTTATTTACATTTTTCTCAACCTTGTATGAGAAGGGGATCTCTGTACCCTTCATTTTGCTCCAAAACAGCTACTGGTGTTCAACTAAAGAAAGGAACCAAAAAAGTTTATTTTTTTTAACAACTTGACTGATTTAATTTTAAAAGATTTTTTTTGTTGCAGAAACTACAGTATTGTTATTTGTTAATAATTTCATACCAGCAAGACAAAAATGAGAACAGATTTCTATTGTAAGGATGGAGATTCTGGGTTTCTGCAGAGGTTGCCCTGATCTTTCATCATGGTGACAGATTGGATGCCAAGGTTTTGAAGGTTGTGGCAGGAGATGGAACAACTCCTGCAGAAACCCATGACGAGTGTTTTCCCAGAACTTAGTGAAGAACCAATTTCTCTGAACAGAAAATGCTGGAAAATCTCAGCAGGTCTGACAGCATCTGTGGAGAGAGACTAGAGCTAACGTTTCGAGCCTGAATGACTCTTCGTCAGAGATCGTCAACAGCTCTGACGAAGAGTTATCCAGTCTCGAAATGTTGGCTGTATTTTCTCTGCACAGATGCTGCCTGGCCTGCTGAGATTTTCTAGCTTTTTCTGTTTTTGTTTCAGATTCCAGCATCCGCAGTATTTTGCCTTCGTCTTAGTTTTTCTCAAAAACTGCGTATGGATGCAAAATGTCCTGCTGAACAAACATTCCTTAGCTAAATAACAGTCTTATCACTTACAAGGCTTGATGAGCTGGCTCTTCATTGGCAGTGGTGGCCACATAAATTATTACATTTTCTACATGGATAACACTGCATCACTTCATTATGAACCACAGAAATCCACCACCACTTTCAATCTCACCATTGTCCAAAGTTATTTCCCCCTGAATTTTCTTGAGACATGTTTGTAGCCAGATGAAATTATTTCATGTATCTTAGAGCCTTTTGGCAAAGGTACATATAAAATTAAAAGATAAATTTATCTCAATTGGATTGAATTGGCAGACAGACATGAGATATGAGCATGTCAGTATGTGGTTAGGAGACAAATGTTCCTGGTAGCTGCTGTAATGGACTGCTGGTTAATGCTTTTGAAAAACTGTTTCTGTGAAACATATTGGATTTAATAACTGGCTTTTCTTTTAATTGATAGACATTTGAATCAATTTCTTTTAAAGGAATGTAATGATAAAGCAATAGTCATGTTCCCTTCAACTTTTTTTGTTTCTCATTCAAAGTACATTTTATTTTCAGTCCAAGCTGTGAAATATATGTTTTTTGATTTGATTTATTATTGTCACATGTATTAGTATGCAGTGAAAAGTATTGTTTCTTGTGCTATACAGACAAAGCATACCGTTCATAGGGAAGGAAAGGAGAGAGTGCAGAATGTAATGCAATACTTGTTCCAGTCAATTCATCCTTTTATTTGATGAGATGCTTGGAGATTTGCCAACTTGTTTTGCGTTTGTACTTCTCATTTTCTTAAAAACTTTCAACAGAGTGGCATTGAAAAAAAACACATGAAAAGTGGAAAAATTAAAAGCTGAAATTGCAGTAAGGCATGGTAATCATTTTTACTTTGGATTTCCCCAGTTGTCTCCCTCCGTATGTGGGGTACATAAAGTGCCTTGATCTTTGTTCAGGGGCAACCTTGAGTGTCTGTAGGTCATTTAGAATTAAAGAATCCCTACAGTGCAGAAGGAGGCCTTTCGGCTCATCAAGCCTGCACCGACAACAATCTCACCCAGGCCCTATCCCCGTAACCCCACATATTTACCCTTCTAATCCCCTTACACTAAGGGGCAATTTAACATAGCCAATTAACCTAACCCACAAATCTTTGGAGTGTGGTAGGTAACTGGAGCAGCCGGAGGAAACCCACACAGACATGGGGAGAATGTGCAAACGCCACACAGTCACTTGAGGCCAGAATTGAACCCAGGTCCCTGGCACTGTGTGGCAGCAGTGCTAACCACTGTGCCACCCATTAAATTGCTTAGAGGAGCACAACTCAGCACAACTCTCACTTAATGCCCTCAGACCCACTTTCTAGCAGCTGTCTCCAGATAGTCATGAAGAGCAGGAAGCCCAGATAATATTATTCCTCCCACTCTCCAGCATGGGACGTTAAGACAAAATGCTGTGGGCCAACCGCTACCATGGTTGAAAGCCATTAACTTAAAAATAACTGATAATCCAGCCTGGTTCTGGCCTCTGTAGTTCATTCTTACCCTAGGCATAGCCTTCATCCACTGGTTTATTTTGTATTTAAATAATGGTTTGCTGTTCGCTCATGTGACTTTTGTTATTAAAACCAAATAATTTGGGGATCTTTGTATGTAAGATATAAATAAATATATCTTTAGTACTTTAGGTTGATGCATTATTTTTCAACATCACTTCACCCCACATTTATCAAGTCTTTCTAATGTAAGTATCAGCAATTCAGCCAAGAGGAACATCATCATCTCTGATGGTGCACTCTTTAATATATTCACATACAATTCATTTGTCATTTGTCCAATGCCCATTTTTTAGTAGTTTATTGACCACATTGAGGTAGTATTAAAAAGTAAGTTTTATGTGAATGCACAAATATGGGATGAGATTTTCCCAGAAATCGGCAAAGGCGATTGTGGGCAGAAAAAGAGGCGTTGAAGCTGTCAGCAGCAACAGCAGATTTCTCCAACATATAATCCAGCACATAGAAGAAAACACCAAGGGACACGTGCCATGACGTACTGTTGGCAGGGTGGCCTTTGATTTGCCTGCCCTGCCAACAACTTAGTCTCTTGTGGATCAGACTGCCATTTTTAATGGCCACCTCAGTGCAAAGGAGTTGACACTGGAACCCCTCAGCACTGCTCCCTGGCATTGCCCTCTGGGGGCAGTGCCCAGCCAGTGCCAGCACAGTGTCAGAGGGCAGTGCCTGGGCATGGATCCTCTCCCCCCCCCCCTCCCAAGCATTGCACTCACCTGGGAGTCTGCATTGCAGGTGCACCCCTTTGGGAGACCAGTGGTCTCACACTATTCTGCAGTCACACCGATGTAGATGGATTTTCTGACGGGGGTGGGGGGGATTATTCAGGTCTACGGACCTGATTACATGTTAATTAATTCCAATGACGTTCTCAATGTTTCAACGCCAGGAAACGTGCCCTGTTACCGATGGGGGAGGGAACAATCGCGTCATGCATTTACATCCATGTAAAACTCAATTTCTCTGCTCTCATGAAATTTTCCGCTCCTATCGCCGAACCCACGCAACACAATTGGGAATGGAAAATCCCAGCCATTGTGAATTGCCAGACGCAATGGGGTGGATTTTCAAAGGTTGCAGGGTGTTGGTTCAGGGGTGGGTGGTGCAAGACCAGCAAGTTTTAAATTCATCTGGGGTGCTAGGAGTTGGAAGAGTGATCCTGCCCAGCATATTAAATTGGCCACTGAACATCCTTACCTAGTTGTTGCTTAGTGTGCTGTGAACTGCCTGCATGTCAAAACACTGACGGTATACTCACTCTGAATGATGCTGCATATAATTGTCCATAGGAGCAGGACTAAGCCATTCGGCCCCTTGAACCTGCTCCACCATTTAACAAGATCATGGCTGATTTTCCACCTCAACACTATCTTTGCACATTATCCCTATATCCCTTCATGTTATTAGTATCTAGAAATCTATTCACCTCTGCTTTGAACATACTCAATGACTAAGTATCCACAGCCATCTGATCAGAATGTCAAAGATTTACCACACTCTGAAGAAATTCCTTCTTATCTTGGTCCTAAATTGCCTACCTTTTATTCTGAGACTTCCGCTGGTTCTAGACTCCACGACCAGGTGAAACATCCTCCCTGCATCTACTCTATCAAGCCCTGTAAGAGTTTTGTTTACTTCATAGAATCCCTACAGTACAGAAGGAGGCCATTTGGCCCATCGAGTCTGCACTGACTCTCTGACAGAGCATCTCATCCAGACCCACCCCCACCCTATCCCTGTAACCCTACACATTTATCCACTAATCCCCTAACCTACACATCTTTGGACACTAAAGGGCAATTTACTATGGCCAATCCACTTAACCTGTCCTTCTTTGAACTGTGGGAGGAAACTAAATCACCTGGAGGAAACCCACGCAAAACAATCCTGCCATCCCAGGGATTAATCTGGTGAACCTTTGTTGTACTCCTTTTATGGCCAGTAAAATCTTCCTTAGATAAGGAGACCAAAATTGCACCAAGGCTGAATACAGCCTCAGCAAGACTTCCTTATTCCTGTACTCAAATCCCTCTGTAATCAAGGCTAATTTTCATTCTTAATTGCTTGTAATACTTACATGTTAGCTTTCAGTAATTTGTGAACAGGAGCACCTGGGTCTCTATGGACATCAGTCTTTCCCAATCTCTCCTCATTTAAGAAAAACTCTGCACTTCTGTTTTTCTGACCAAGGTAGATATCTTTCCATTTTGCACATTATATTCCCTATGCCATGTTATTGCTAATTTATTTCATTTGTCTAATTCTCTTCGAAGCCTCTTTGCATCCTCCTCACAACTCACATTCCCACCAAGTTTTGAGTCCACAGCAAACATCAGCATTCCATCTGGTGTACGTACACCCATAGTGCTGATAGAAACTGAGTTCCAAAATTTTGACCTAGACACGATTCTCTGATTCCCATTGACTTCAATTTTGCTCGTGCTTCTTTGTGCCACACTTAGTCAAACATTGCCTTGATGTCAAGGGCAGTCATATCCACATCATCTCTGGATTCAGCTCTTTTGATCATGTGTAGACTAAGACTGCAATGAGACCTGGAACTGGCAAAACCCAAACAGAATATCAGTTAGCAGATTATTGCTCTGCAAGTGCCACGTGATAGCACTGTTGATGATACCTTCCATCACTTTGCTGATGATTTGGAGTAGATTGATGAAGTGGTGTTTATCTGGATTGGATTTGTCATACTTTATGTGAAATGGACATATCTGGACAATTTCCATATTATTGGGTAGATGTCAGTGTTGTAGCTGGACTGGTACAGCATAACTGGGGGTGCAGCATATTCTGAAGCACAAGTCTTCTGTACTACAGTTGGGATGTTATCAGGATCCATAGAGTCATAGAATACCTACAGTGCAGAAGGACACCATTTGGCCCATTGTGCCTGCACCGACAACAATTTCACCCAGGCCCTATCTCTGTAATCCCACGTATTTACCCTGCTAGTCCCCCTGACATGAAGGGGCAATTTAGCATGGCCAATCAACCTAACCTGCACATCTTTGGATTATGGGAGGAAACCGGAGCATCCGGAGGAAACCCACGCAGACACAGGGAGAACGTGCAAACTCCACACAGACAGTTACCCGAGGCTGGAATTGAACCCAGATCCCTGGTACAGTGAGGCAGCAGTGCTAATCACTGTGCCACGGTGTCGGCCCCTTTGACTTAGCCTTTGCTGAATTCAGCTCTTCCTTGATATAAATTGGCTGAGACTGACTTCTCTAATATTCGGGATCTTCAAAGGAGGCCAAGATGGCTAACCCCTACCCCCTCCCCTCTCCACCCCAACACTAGCCTCAGGTGCTTACAAGTCTTTTTCACTCGCAGAATGATCTCTACCATCATTGAGGATGGGGATATCCTCCCATTAGTTGTAAAGTTATCCATCACAATTCATAACTGGGTGTGACAGGCCGGTAGAGCTTTGATCTGATGCAATGCTTGTGGGATTGATACATCAGTCCACAGTATGTTGCATCCACTGTTTAGCATGCATGTAGTCTTCAGTTGCAACTTCACCAGATGGTGTCTTATTTTTAGAAATGCCTGTTCTTGTTGCTGGCATGCTCATCGACATTTCTCATTGAAGCTGGGGAAACGCTCTGGCTTGATGGTAATTGTGGGTTGAGGGATGATGAAGATTTCCAATCAGCAATCAGAGTATGGAGTCAGATTTAGAAAACTAAACGCAAACCAGTAAAAGTGTAATATGTGCCATATGCCCCAGACTGGAAGGAGAAGGAATCGTCATACCTCTCAGCTAGGAGTTGGTACAGTCTGGTTAGTGACATAGCAGAGGCAGCTTAGAAGGAAGCAAAGAAAGAAATTGAGAAAACTCACAGCAAAAGTTAAAATGCTGTGAGAAAGGAAAAGGCAACTAGACCTTATGTCTGTGTGGGTTTCCTCCGGGTGCTCCGGTTTTCTCCCACAGTCCAAAGATGTGCAGGTTAGGTGAATTGGCCATGTTAAATTGCCCCTCAGTGTACCCGAACAGGCGCCGAAGTGTGACAACTAGGGGATTTTCACAGTAACGTCTTGACATTGTTAATGTATGCTTACTTGTGACTAATAAACTTTTTAACTTTGTTTTCAGTTTCTATGAATCAGAATTGTAGGAAACTTCTTGATCTGTGAATGTTGTGTGAAGGTGTGTGAGATTTATGGTGCTATGTATCAGTGACTAATGGGTGGATTGCATTACTAGCCGTTATTCTTACTACACCTAGAAAGATGTTAGTGTTTATGGGTTTTGAGTGTTGTCTCATTACCTCTTATAAGAGCCGAAATGTAAAAAAACCTTTCAAAGGTAGAAGGTAGATGGACTGTCTGATGACTGTAGAATAGATAAATACTAAGGATACGAAGGAAAGCAGCAAACTTTACAATCTCTCAAGTTATATCAAAATACCAAATGTATGAAATGGTTACTCATTTATGATGTTATCAAACATTATCTTAGAGTTAAATTAGCTTAAATGCACTGGCCTTGAGATAGGCACAACCAGTTGTAGACAGACCCCAAATTCCAAGGTTCTTACAGGCAATGAAGTGTTCTTCAAAGAACTACAATCGTTCTCCTTTCCATAGGCCACAGACATAGCTGCCAATCAAACAGCAATATTTTGATACCTTGACTTGTGTGACAGCATTTTGCCAATCTGTTAAGATGTGTGAAGACATTTTAGAACATAAAACAATCTATCTTACACAGATTATTGAGTATATCAAAGCTTTGAAACAGAACGCTTGAGAGCAAGCCTAGAAACACATATTTTGAAGGCTTTGAAATAAAAAAGGAATTAACATACTCAGCTCTCTCTTCACTGACATGAATTGGAACTCAGGATCCAAGTATGCACAATAATACAGTAAATGTCGATACTTCACTTTGATATCCTATGATTGCATAAATAAATTAAAACTGACTGCCCCTGACAGTATGAGTCATAAATTACCCTTTCAGCTGAAAGATGTTGAGCTTGTAGACGACTGCAGTAGACAATGTCTGACATTTATGCAAGCAGGTTTGTAAATAGAGAAACAGAATGCTTTCTTGATTGATTCCACAAAAGCTCAGAACTTCATTTCACACATGTCCCCGATACAAAGCGAATGGCCATCTAGACTGCATACCCAAAATCTGAAGCTAAAGGCTTGTTTTACATTGGGTCTTTTCATAAAGCCTACCAAGCTGTGGGGGCCAATTGATGTGGAGATGCCGGCGTTGGACTGGGGTAAATACAGTAAGAGTTTTAACAACACCAGGTTAAAGTCCAACAGGTTTATTTGGTAGCAAATGCCTTTAGCTTTCGGAGCGCTGCTCCTTCGTCAGATGGAGTGGAAATCTGCTCTCAAACAGACTGGTCTCTGTGCCCTGTTTGAGAGCAGATTTCCACTCCATCTGACGAAGGAGCAGCGCTCCAAAAGCTAATGGCATTTGCTACCAAATAAACCTGTTGGACTTTAACCTGGTGTTGTTAAAACTCTTACGGGGCTAATTGATCCAGCTCACCATCCGGAACTTCTCAACATAATTTGGTATGGATGTCAAGCAGCCCACAGGAACGGAGGACATTCAACTCCTCAAGCCTGCACCAGCATTCAGTCAGCACCTCAAATTCTTTCACCCTCCCTTGCTCCATATCCTTTGATATCCTTACTTAATATTTAACCTTGACTAAAATCCACACTGTGACTGCTCCTTTTATTCCATAGCTATAACTTTCCTCACAAGTCTGTTGTGTGTCACTGTATCGAATGCCTTCTGAAAGTCTATATACACCACACCAGCAGAATTACCCTCATTGGCACTTCCTGTTACCTCCTCAGAAAACTCCAATAAGTTTGTTAAACATGGTTTTCCCATTAGAAATCCATGCTGGCTCTTCATAATCAACTCACATTTTCTTATGTGACAATTAATTCTATCCTGAATAATTGTTTCCAGGAGCTTTCCCACTACTGATGTTAAACTGACTGGCCTTTAATTGTTGGGGCTCTCCTTACAATCTTCTTTGAACAAAGGCATAACTTTACATTTCTCAACTTCTCTGGCACCTCCCCTGAGTCTAGAAAAGACTGAACGATTATGGCCAGAGTCCCTGGAATTTCCATTCTCACTTCCTTCAAGTTTCTGGGATGCATCTCATCTGGTCCCGATATCTTGTCAACTTTCAGTACTGACAGTCTATTCAACACTTCCACCTTATCAATTTTGAACCGTTCAAGGGACAGTTTTCTCATCGATCACCATGTTCTAGGTAACATCTACTTCCTTGTTAAAGACGGATACAAAGTATTCATTTCATGCCTCAGCCATGCTCCATGCGTGACTCATATCTGACTTAGAGAACTGGACTTGGATTTTGGCAACCACAAGGAAAGGGATAGATGTATTACTGTACTGGAAACAAAAAGATAGGTTATTATTTTGGGGAAGAACTGTCAATAGAAACAATTTTGATTCAAATCCAGATTTGGTTACCCTCATATGTTCATCATCAAAACAATATACAATCACATAGTGATTGCCATTTTAAAACATGTCCAAAAACTTGCTATCATTGCTAGTATGGTACCTTCAGTCAAGAGCTGCACAATAATACCAGGGGCGGAATTCCCCGGCCGCACTGCTCTAAAAGCCAGAAATTCCCGCCTGACCTTCAATGGTGTTTCATATTCTCCGCAACCCTCTTGCTAAACTTCCAGTGGTGGGCAGGATGGGAGAGTCCGGCCCAGAACTTCAAAAGATTGAGCTATATCGAGCAATTGCGTACCATGGGTGTGTTCATTCTTGCTGAGAATAGACCAGGGAAATTTTATAAAAACTTTAATAATTATTTGAAGCGATTTAATAATTTGGATACTGTTTTCAGAATTTCTAAACCGTGTGCATTGATTGAAGATGAGGAGAGCAAAACTAAAATATGCAACTCAGTCCAAATTTCTTTTGCAAAATAATAATGTAGCAGTGGAACTGGCTGCCAGTGCAAATGGTTGGACAGGAAGCTTCAGAAGGAAGTGGACAGGCTGATGACATCTGATGGTATTCATGGTTATTATATCTAAATTAATTATTCATAAAATGCATCATGAAATGAAGTCATTATTAGATGAGGAAAGTTGATGGATGTGGTCTTCTGCAGCCAGAGAAATGTTACTATGTAGAATCCTTTATCAATTCTAATATCCAAATTAAATTCGTCATTCTAATTCTTAAAAAGTTCTAAAAAAAGATGAACTTGTGGCAGTGTTGTAATTAGAATATAAATAATTTGATTTTTCAGATTCAGAGACAATGGGGGAATTTTAAGCCACAGAAATCAATGGGTTTTGGTCAGGTGAGATTTTAAAATGTTAACTATCTTAAACCAGCAACAACTTGCCCACTTGCAGCTTTAGCAGAGGTGGGGCTAGGAGTGGGCAACCAACCTGATTCCAGGAGGCAGATTGTCAGTTTAAATATTATGAGCTGGCTGGTGCTTACCCCAGTCCAACGCCGGCATCTCCACATCAGCGTTAAACCTGGCCAGCCCAGTTTCCCATGCCTTGGGAAATCTGGCAGCTAAGAGAGGCGAGAACTGCTTCACAAAACAGGCAAAGGCTCATGGGCAAGGTTGAGGTGGAGGGCTTCCCCTGACAACCCAAGCTTGTTCTCTTACCCTCAATTCAAATCGGCCCCATCAAAATCTCCGTCCATACAAAGACTTCCCAGGGTCAGGGACCAGAGGCCACATTCCCATTAGCTGCAGGTTCATGACCTAGGCTGTTGCTGGCGAGCCGCACTCAGGTTGTCTTGCCTCAGCCAGCACTCTGTGTAATGATCGGAAAATTCCGACCGATGGGCATGAATGACGACGGGAACAAAAATTCCAGCTGGAGTCCCAAAATTGGTCGGCAGGATTTCCCGGCTGATTGTCCCCCGCCCCCTGCCAATGATGTAACGGGGTACCACCATGCAAAATCAGAAACCCCATTTAAATACATTTTAATATCATTAATAGGCTTCCCCTCTCTATTATCCTCTCACCTTTGGATTTCCCACCTCCAATGCGATGTCACATTGGCAGGGTTTACAACAGCTTTCGTAAAACAGGAACCCGGTGAACAGTCTCCGCTGGAGGTACACAGGTAGGTACAACCCCCAGGGGAAATGGGTGAAGCTCAGGCAGTACCCTGGCACTACCCAGCACTGTCCTCTGGCATCATCCGCCTTGTGCCAAGGGGCAGTAACAGGGGGCAGTGTAAGGTGTAAGATGGATGGGGCGGGACTTTCTTTGGGAGGTCTATGGGGGGGGTGCATGTGGTGGGCTCCCTGTGTCTGTGAAGGGAGGGATTTCACTGTGTCCTTGGGTGTGGGGAGAGGGTTTCCCAGGGTGTGTGGGGTGCGTATCTCCATGTCTGTGTGGGGAAGGTGGGGGGGGTAAAGTCCTTGTTTTTATTTTTATTTCTGTCAGATCAGGCTTTTTTAAGGGCATCCCAATCTCATGTGGGACCTGCTTGCAGTTTCTACTAAGTTTCAAAGATATGGCGGGAAAAGCCGTCAGTGGAGCTAACGGGCTCTCTACCCACCCAAAACCACGCTTCGTTGATAAAATGGAAAATCCTGCCCAGAGAGAGGGCAATTAGGAAGGACACAGATCGCCAATGGAAACAAAGCTCATTGATGCTGTCAGCAGAGGAGTGGAACAAATCTGGGAAGCATTAGCTTAAAAAAACACACAAACTGATGTAATTGATTAATGCACAGATTGTTAACAATACCATTTTGCAGCCATTCATTATGTTCAATTTGCTCGAATATTGGCCAGGCTTCTCACAAAGAATACATGGAGAAAAAAAAACCTTGATAATTCAGGATAAGGGAATACTTTTATTTCTTCCAGAAGAATTAGCCACCTAAGAGTAGACAAAATGGATGGAGGTTTTACGGCCTCGCTCGTCCCGAAACCGTAAAATCCCATCTGCGGTCATCGGACTTTCCTATTGTCCGCCACTTGCCTGCTCTGATTCCCGAGGCGGAAAGGACAGTAAAATTCCAGTCCCTTCTATGTATGTCTTTGCTTCCAAGTACGTCATCAAGTTAACAAAGTTACATATAAACATTTAATATTATGAAGTTCTGCTTTTATAATACATTTGCACGTAATACAATTATAAAATTATAAATAAAATTTTCATAAAGATCATAGAGTGATTCTCCCAGCCCGTTGCGCTGCTCTAGCAGTCCAACGGGCTAGGAGACATCAGCAGAGGCCGTTTAGCGGGCTCCCCGCTGGGCGCCATGGCCTCCACGCATCTCCGCGTTCCGGATTTCTGGCATTGTCAGCTCCACACCGGAAATCGGCGCAGAGCTGATTTAAATATCATAATTGCCATTTCAATATCATTAACAGACCCGGGTTGGCCAAGGGGCAAAGTGGCAGTGCCAAGATCCACCTGGCATTGGGCAGTGTCAAGGGGGTGGGGCCTATGGGGGGCGGAGCCTATAGGGGGATTGGGTGTCCATCCACTCTGCAGTCAGGATCAGTGGCAGAGGAGCTGATTGCAACTGACATTCGGGGTGGGGGGGGGTCGGATGGGGTCGGGGAGATCAGGGCTGACAGGGAGGGTTGTAATCAAGAGACGTGCGGAGGCCAGTGATTGCGTTGGGGGTGGGGGGGGGGGAGGTAGGGTCACACGGCCCACAGATTTTCAGCGTGAATCTCCCTGAGGCACTCTGTGATGCAGAGTATGGGAGATTCATTTTGAAAATCCAGCAGGAGTTACTCCAGTTTTTACTCAAATTCGGCACTTAGAATTTTTTTGGGAGAATTCGGTCCAAATATTTTTGAAATTATGGTTTTGACGATTTTTTGTCAGAGGAATGAAACCGAAATCTTGTGGGCAAAACGTGTATAGTTATAGACATAACTAAGAGGTTGATCAAACGATTTATTTAAAATGGGCTGTTGACAGAGTTAAAACAGTAGAATAAATTTTATGTAACTGTGTTGAACAAAGGGGTTAATCGTCGTAGCATACTCACTAAATGGCTTGAAAATTTCCAACCACGAGATCTCACAAAAGTCATTTAAAAATTACAATACCACTCAGTTCCTGCTGATGGCAGTGCAGAACCTCCAAGTTGGGAACTAGTTGTCACAAGTGTAATGTTTCCACATGTTTTAGGTCATTATAATCATAAGGCCTTTCAGTCTGCTGCTGCAATATTCAGGAATACACTGAAAATCGTCAGCTCACAAACACATTTGAGTGCCAGCCATGGTAGCACTCTCACTCATGAGCTGCAAGGTTCCAGGTACAAGTTGCGCATCAGGATTTGAGCCTATAATCAACACTGATGCTCTAATGCAGTGCTGAGAGAGTACTGCACTGTTGCGAGGTATCATCTTTCAGATGAGATGTTAAATCATGACCCTGTCTACCTACTAGGGTAAATGTAAATAATCCCATGGTACTATTTCAAAGATGTGGAGATATCCATTCCATCTGATGAAGGAGCAGTGCTCCAAAAGCTTATGGTATTTGCTACCAAATAAACCTGTTGGACTTTAACCTGGTGTTGTGAGACTTCTTACTATTTCAAAGAACAGGAGGTGTGTCCTGGCCAATACTTATTCTTCAGTTAAGATCACAATAAAAAGATTATCTGATCATTATTGCATTACCATTTATGGGAGTTTGCTATGTGCAAATTGGTTGCTTCATTTTCGATATTTAAGCCATGACTACAATTCAAACGGAGACATTTAGTAGTCATGAAAAGCACTATATAAATGCAATCGTTTTAACATTGCAAAATGCATAAACTTCCTATAATGTAATTTCCCATAATTTTTCCATTTCTTAATTGATTTTTGTAAATCGCCTTACAAACAGCAACTCACTGCTGGTTTACCACTCCTACCCAACAAACTAACTGACCTGTCCACTCTGGATCTAACCAGTTACTACATAGCTAAAATAGTAATAATTAAGAGAACAGCTCAAAATATTCATATTCAACCTGATGTGTTATGGTTCAGGTCAGAAACTCCAAAGTGTTCTATGGAGTCCGCCTGGATCATAAGTTTTGCATCTTGAATTTGGCTAGGATAAGTATGATATGTTTCACTTCAGGTATGATTCAAATGACCCACTAAGGAGCTTTTATCAAACAAAGTTTATTTAAGAATATAGTTAACATGTATAGTAAGAAAATTAGCAAAAGACTTTTATCAATTACAAACAAGAAATAAAACAACCACTATAATGTATAACCCCTAACAAATATATCTAATGTGTTCCAATCAAACCAATCCTGATGACAAAAGACCCTTTTCACAGGTTTAGCACAGCAAAGACTAATGCTCACGTGATACTGGGCTTGAGCCTTTTGGATGAAGTCTGCAGTTCTCTGGATAGACTCAGAACAGTTTGAAGTCAGAACAGCTTCCCAAAACACCAGGGACTCCAGTCAAACCACCAACAGCCAATTCCCCCTTCAGAAAGGCAAGACCTTGCTTTCAGATCACCAGCAGAATTTCCAAAACCAGGGACAGAGAGAGAGAGAAAGACTTCCTTTCAGCTTGCTGTTCCCTCTAAAGCTCAACTCTAACTGTGGCCAAACAGAAGATGAAGTCTTGAACTCACTGGAAAGGAAAAAACCTGTCCAAAACCACATGATTGCCCTCCTAACAATGCAGGATCATAATACAACCTAGAGTTGAAATAAACAGACTCCATTTAAGGTGTTGAAGTAACAAAAGAAGGACCCCTCATAGACAACTAGGCAGCAATGAAACCAAACTGAAAAATGTCTGCTTATAACTGCAGAGAACAGAATTTAAAAAAACCTTCCTAAAAGGTACACTAGCGACACAGATGTTAAAGAAATATTTATGAATGATTAAATGGTTGCAATAAAAAATTGCAGGAACAGGAAATGCAATTAGGCATCACCAGCCCACTCCTTTTTATAGATAAAATTCACAGAGGTATGTATTTTCATTACATTCCTTAATCCGTAGACTCAAGAAATGCTAAGGCAAACTGATTCATATTACCTACTGTTCTGGTCAGTTACTCTATTCCTTCTATTAAAGGAAGAAATTCCGTATGAGTTCCCCTCTTACCACAAACTTGTGTCCCTTGGTGAATGACTTGTAGTTGTGTAGGATCTTATGTTTCTAAAAGATGTCTCAAAGAGTTTTGCTTACAGTTAGTTAAGTGTAGTGACTACCATCATGTAAGAAAAATATGACAACCATTTTGCAGAAACAAGATGCACTAGTTACAATCTTTTAATATATTCCTGAATATTTGAAAACTCATGTATTTGTGGCTAAAAATGAATAAGAATGAATCATTATTATGAATCTGCATACCTGCAGGAGTTTCATTAACTTATGCAAATTGAGGCCATGGGATGCCATTTTAATTGCATACTGAGCAGAACATTTGCCATATAACATCTGGTAGTTCAACAGAAGAGGCCTGAAAGGATAAGCTTGAGAGTTAGTTTGGCAATCCCAGGAAGAGCAAGAACAATGCAGACTCTTCCCACATTCCCACCCCTCCACAGTTGCAAGCATACATCCCTCCAGCATCCCTGCCCCCCCTCCCACCCCCCACATTGTTTTCCCAGCTGGATTGGTCTTTGGGTGGTCAGTAATGGAATAGGGTCTGGTGAGCTACAACAGGATGGCTGTTTGGTCGTGCACTCCTCTCATCTATGGTAATGAGGCTCAGCACTTGAAATGGAGCAGCATAAAGCAATCACTGATAGTTACACATCTACCCAGTATCTTTTCTGGTGACTTTTATGGTTGCCCTTCCTGGAATGGAACAAGGGGTTCAGGTTCAGTTATGTGCAGAGACTGGAGAGGCTGTGGTTGTCCTACTTACAGCAGAGAATACTGCAATATTTAATAGACGCATTCAAAAATAATCAGAGGGTTTTGATAGAATAAATTGTGAGAAGTTGTTTCCAGGGGTTGGAAGGTTGGTAACCAGAGCAGAGTTGACAAGCAAACCAGAGGAGAGATGAGGAGAATTTTTTTATGCAGTGAGTTGTTGCGATCTGGAATTCACTGGCTGAAAGTTTGCTGGAAACAGATTTAACAATAAGTTTCAAAAGAGAATTGGATAAATACGAAGGGAACATTTGCAGGGTTGTGGGGAAAGAACAGAAGAGGGGAACTAATTGCATAGTTCGGACGAATGACTTCCTTCTGTGGTGTATAATTTTATTTTTTTGATCTTATACCACTTGTCAATGCACAGTCAATTTTCCCTCATATTACATAGTATTAAACAGTATTTACAGCATAGAAACAGGCCTATCAGACTTTGCAAGAGCTATCCAACTGATTCCATTCACCTGTTTCTTCCCCAGTACCTCAGTATTAATCCAATTCCCTTTTTAAGATAATTACTCAATCTGCTTCCCCCACTCTCACAAACAGTGAATTCCAGTTAAACAGACCATTCAACCCAATAGTCAAAAATTGCTGTTTATTCTCCTCAAATACCTCTCTGACCTTTCTTCATCTAACTCAATCAATACATCCTTTTATTTCTTTCTCCCTTATGCGTTTATGTATCTTCCCCTTAAATGCATCAATCCTCGTTACATTAACTACTACTTGTAGTGAGTTTCATATTCTAACTCTTGTCTCGTTTCTCCTGAATTCCCTGTTGGATTTAACAGTGGCTACTTTATATTAATGGTTTCCTTGCATGTGGAAACATCTTCTCTGGATTTACCATATCAAACTCTTTCACATCCTTCTAGAACTCTCACAGTTTTTCCTTTTCCAGAGAAAATTGCCCCAGTTTGTTCAACCTTTCCTGATAGGCATTACCTCATTGTTCTAGTATCAAGCAAATAAACCATTTTTGTTTGCATCTTCTCCAGTGACTCTGTAAGGGCAGTGTAACTGTGGAGTACCCCAAAGATGCACTGAGGAAATCCACCCCCCTCCTCTCCCCCCAGAAGTTTCCAGGTAGGGTTTGCATGACGTTTGCCTGGGAAGCTCAAACGTCCGATGGGAAACCGCCCTGTGCTGGGAACCGTCCAAAACTTGCAACTTCAATTGCAAACTTTGGATGGTTCTGACTGTCATAGAGTGAAAGTTACCTAGGAAAAATGAAAAGAATTAAAACCACTTGTAGCTTCTGGGTAATTATTGTTCTGTCTAATGTAACTGGTTCAATGTAACTTCTCTGCTTCTCCATTCTCTGGTCAGGATTTTCCAGCACCCCCCCCCCCCCAACTTCACAGCATATTTCTGGCAGCAGAGGCAATTCGCCATTGGCTGCAGGTGGGATTTTCCAGTCCCGCTGAAAGCAATGGCCATTTGTATTGCTCGTGGCTGTTCCACTAGGGAGAACTCTGTGAACTCACTTTCGGCGGAACCAGAAGATCACACCAGTGGAAAGGGCTGGAAAATCTGGTCCTTTCCCTTTATAAATGGACCCCAGCATTTTGTTTGATATGTATATGGCATTGTGAAGCTTGGTTGACACTTTTAATGATTTGTGCAACAAGGTTATATGGAGATGTATCTGAGAATCGTGGTGTAGCCTTTGCAAGTTGACCTTTCATTTGTTCTGTTGCTGGTTGAGTTTTGTGTCTCTGCTGGGATGCTTCCATTCAGACCCAGGCATGGTGCCTTTACAAAGTGGAACTGAAACGGAATGCAGTGGGTCGTCATCACCTCCACTTGATCCAGTTGGTCAGGAAACCCAGAAGTCAAATGCAATTGTCACAACTGAATTAAAAAGTGAGTGATAAGCACACTACTGGAACCTCTGGCTTCCTCTGCATGCTGGTGGACTCCCCTGCCTCTGCAGGAGTCGGGTCATTGACATTCAGCCTTATATTTCGTTCTGTTGAAGTTATTTTAATGCTGTCCTCCTGTCTTTGCTTGTTATTTTGATTATTTGTCTTCAGACTGATATTCTATTCTGCTCACCACCAAATATTATTGAGATGGAATTACATTTCATTAATTCCTTTGACCTTTATTAAAAAAATATTTTGTCTTCTTTCTTTTCCTCAAGCAGAATAATTTTGGCCGATCCTAATGCCAGTCAAAATCCACAGCCTTTGTTAGTACATTGATTGCCTTCATTTCATCTTTCATAATAAACATGCATTTTACTCTTTGCTCCAGTTTGGTTTTGTAAGTGGGAAATCAGCAGTACAATCCATCCAATAACTCTTGTCCTGAATTATAATCCATTCATTCTTTTATCTTGCATAAATTTACTTCTAACAGCAACAAAATCTGTTGTCGTTTCACCAGGTTTGTTGTTAAATTGACATAAACATGTCGCGGCTTCAACAAAGAAATCACACCTTAATCTCAAGTGATGTGCTGCGTCACCCCCTCTACCTGGACGATACATCACAAATAATATCAGGTCAGTCAGGGTCTGTCAGCCTTTGAATAAGTGATCAATATTTTAAAAATAAATTGGGAAAAAAAGAACAGCAATACACTGTCAAGAGAGAAATTTCCTCTATCAATAAATATCTCCATAAATGTTTATCGTAACTGGCAGAGTGGAAAATGTTGGGCAGTGAGCCTCAATTACCTGATTTTATTCTACTGCTGAAGACCAATTTCCTCCCCTATTTACCTTCTCCTGTCTCCACATTGTCTTCAACATGTTCTTGGTCCTCTGACTGATCTCCTTCCTGCCTTCCCCAAGGCTGCAATATGAGGCCTCACCATCAGATGTTGTTCAACAGCAAGCAGCACAACATCACAATCCTTAAAGGCTCTAGTTAAGCTAATGTGCAGAGTGTCTCCAGACTGCTCAGAAATGCATCTCCAGAATTTTCATTGCGAGCTCTATGGTGATTGAGGTAAAAGAACGGACATCATTACGGTCATGTTCATTTAATGTCATGAGAAAACGTCATCAGCAACTTTGATTTACCAGGAACCACTTGATGACAAGAATGCAGGCATAAAGAGCTGCCCTAAAATGTATACTGCGCTGCTGCTATTTGAAGACAAGCCGTACATTGGGAATTGGAATCCCATGTGGCTGACAACGATGTAGGAACTGATCAAGGCAACATGTGTGGCCACATTTGTTCATTTTATGATCTTTGGATTCTGGGACATCTAAGTGCTCACTTTGCTCTTAGCAATACCTGGGGCTACTGTTGGTTTGAGCTCATCTCCTGTTCACCTTTTCCCTCAACCCAGGATCTACCTGAAGGCCACTGCTAGAAACTGAAGCAAACCCGTGAGCTGACAATGGATGCCCAACTGGCACATGCCACCATTATTTAGATGAGGCTTAAGTACAATTTTGGATGAACCCTGGGGTTAGGCTTCTTGCATTCACCCTGACTACTTTGTGCCCCAAAAAAAGTCCACAGTGAATTTATCCCGCATTCTGTCTGCTTTACTTGTCTTCTCTGACGATTTAAAGAACAAAGAAAAGCACAGCACAGGAACAGGCCCTTTGGCCCTCCAAGCCCCTGCTGATCACAATGACCTAACTGAACTGGAAAAAAGCTTTCTGCCCTTACTCGGTCCTTATCCCTCTAATCCCTCCCTATTCATGTACCCATCCAGATGCCTCTTAAATGTTGCTAATGTGGCTGCTTCCACCACCTCCTGTGGCAGCACGTTCCAGGACCAACACTTTCTGTGTGAAAAACTTCCCCTGCACATTTCCCTTAAACTTTCCCCCTCTCACCTTGAACCTGTGCTCCCTTCTAATTGACATTTCCACCCTGGTAAAAAGGCCTCTGACTATGCAACCTGTCTAAGACTCTCATAATTTTGTAGACCACTATCAGATTTGCCCTCAACCTCTGTCTTTCCAGGGAAAGAAATCCTAGTTCATTCAACCTCTCCTCATAGCCAACGCCCTTTACAGCGCAGCTTTGTTACCCTCAAGCTAAAATTTTGTACTAGTCCAGCCAGCGACGTCCATATCCCATGAACGAACATAAACAAATAAGTCTTCCTTCCTTGTTCCTAACTTTCTCATTTGAAATGCATCTACCTGATATGTGAACCATTCTCTCCAGAGAATTCAACCCCAGCTCACTGTTAGATGCTGTCCCTTTCAGAGCCAAAGGAATTGCAGTGTGAAACCAGTAAAAGAAAATCATGCTTTTGCAATAGCCTGCATGAATCCACTCAGGAATTGGCAAATGAATAAAAGTTAATGCCCAGCCCAATTGTGCTACTTTTATTTATAAACTTTCACACAGAATCAGTTGTTTCCACAAATCCAGAACTGACTTCCATTATATCTTGCTTGAATGCAGACTGCATACTCAGTACATGAAAACACGTAACAATTAGCAGGTCGCAATGGCTGGCAATAATAATGTTTACCAGTAACTTCACAACATAATTAAAAAGACTAACAGCTTGTCTGGCTTGTCCTTCTCATACTTCAAGTGTTTGATGACATTTTGCCAAGACTACATTTTAAAATTAGTTACACAAAATTTAGTAAAGAAGTTACAATTCTGTGCGTAACTCGTGATACTGTTATACCTGAAAAAGGAAACCAAATTGCTTATTAACCTAGCAAATACACCATCAAATAATTTAAATGAGGCAAGAACTGGTATAAATGGTGAACAATAAAGGTATGTTTTACTGGGAAAATAATGCACATCAGGCATTCACCACACCCACCACTATAAGCAGTTTATAATCGGTGTGCTGTGCTTTATACACCAACCGTCCATACTCTCCTTGTTCACAGTATTATAGACCATTCATGATTAAATAAAAAAAGAATATTAAAATTAAATAGCTTTAGCTAATATATGTAGCCCAATAATGCCACACACTCTTAGACAATCATTTTGTGACAGAAAATACGTGAGTCTGAGCCGTTATGAAGAACACAGTTGGCATTTTTTCTAGTGGTACATTAGAGACAAAATACAGTATTTAAAGAATGCACTCAACCCCTACTAGTGCATTCTGGAACTATAATATAGAGTTATGTCTGATCTGGACTGGCCACTATTTTCCAATATTACTGATAATGGACCAGAGCTGTGGTCCAACCACTAAAAGGAATGCTAAACAGGGGTATTATTAAAATACCATATTTTATCACATTTGAAGGCAGCTTGAAAATTGACTTGTTTTCTCCATCACAATATTTACAGGATATCATTCTAGAAAAGAGTACAGCAAATCAACAAATGTCTTAAAAACAGGCAGTCTTTGGTGACTGAAAGGCAGGTGTTTCTTCACCGTTACCTCTTCCCTATTTCACTCTGTCTCATAAACTGGATGTTGTTGGCACTGTCGGAAAGATCCGGATACTGTTCCACAAACAATACAAAAAACCCATCATAGCCTTGTACGCTTCCACTGCTGAGCAGCTGCTGCTTTTCTCCCTCAGTCCAAGACCTGATACCCTCCTCCCCCTCTTGCACCCTGCGCTGTTCCTTTGCCCAGGCTTGGGCTACAGCTCTCTGCCTGGCCATCTCCAACACGTGGATTTTTTCTTCTTCAATGGTGGCACCATATCGAATGTTGAAGCTTAGAGCTCCGTACTGCAACTGAATGTCTGCAAACCTTCTAGTCCTTCTATTCACCACAGAGGTCATCTGAGAGACAGTCACATTGACACCATTTTCCAGTACACGACCTCCTCCGGTATTCCCTATTATGGCTAGGTCTTCTTCTAGAGGTCCTGACTTGACAAAGTAATGTGTATCGCGACCATCAATTGTAAAATGGAGATTTTCCAGATAATCAGCCCCGTTGAGGACAGCAGCTATTCGTCGGCTGTCGTCACTGGCGACTCCAATGATGTCAGCGGTCACCTTGCCATCTTGAATTGCGAACTTTACTCCTTTACCAAACATGGAAGGAACCGCGGCAAATTTTGGTCGATTATCTTGGCAATGTTTGCGGTTCCTTATGTAAGCCTGGGGCAGACGTTCCAGAGAAATGAAGCTTTTGAGCTGCTTCTGTAGTTCACACTGCACACCCAAAACAACCTGCAAAGAGAAGAGAAAGAGCTCCTGATGAAGTGCAAACAAACGACAATAGGGTATTATTTCCTCTGACCATTGTGAGAATGAGATTGTGAAGAGAGCAGGAAGATTTCTTGTTACTAATTCTGCAGGAATTTTAAGTGTTCTCTTCTGGAATTCATTTGAAATAGTGACAATAAGAAATATTCTTTCCATACATACAATGGGTGGGATTTTCCGGCCACGCTCGACCCCAAAACTGGAATATCCTGCCTGAGGTCAATGGACCATTGCATGGTCCGCCCCCCAACCTGCTACGATTCCTGATATGGACGGGATGGGAAAATTCCCCCCCATGTCACCGACACAAAGACAAGAAAAAAAATAATCTCCCAATATCCCTGTAACATTCGATTTCTGAGATTTGTTATGACTACTAAAGGTATATTTAGAAGGAGATCTATTGTATTAGGTAGGTCACAACAATATTTTAATAAATCCAAACAGAAAATTCTCTTAATGTTTCAAGTTTGATGAGTTTTCATCCAAACTGGAAAAGTTATAAAGATATCAGGGTTTAAGCAAATGCAGAACATGGGGAATAGGAATGAGCAAAAGGGAAGGTCAGTGACAAGCGGGAGGCAAGAGAGATTAAATTACAAATGAATGCTGGTATAGGGTCAAAGAAGATGGTCATGGCACAAGCAGAGAAATCAGTTATGGATTCTGAGGAGGTTGGAATGGGTGTAGGAGAATCATCAATAGCTGTCATCCAAAAACAAAAAAAAATACAAAATGTCACAAGAGAATAAAAATAAATAAAAATAAATAAAATGGAGGTGGCATATGTGAACACGATATTTAGTCTGGAAGACTGTAAAATGCCCAATTAAAACATGAGGTGTGGCGAAATGTACAGAGGTCAGAGTGAGAGTGCGGCAGAGAATTAAAATGACAGGCAGCAGGAAGCACACACACACGCTTATGTTTGCAAACTGGAGGGAAATGTCCCATTAAGCAGTCACCCAATCTGCAGTTGTTGTCCCCATGTAAAATAAACCACTTCATACAATCATAGAATCCCTACAGTGCAGAAGAGGCACTGACTCTCTGACAGAGTACCTTACCCAGTCCCTCTCTCCCACCTTTTCCTTGTAACCCCATACATTTTCCATGGCTAATCCATCTAACTAAAACATCTTGGGACACTAAGGGGTAATTCAGCATGGCTCCTAATCCACCTAACCTGCACATATTTGGAGTGCGGGAGGAAGCCGGAGCACCGGAGCTGTTTTTCAAACTGGACCAGGTCTGCCTCAGGGATCAGTGCTGGGTCCACTGTTATTTGTCATTTATATTAATGATTTGGATGAGAATATAGGAGGCATGGTTAGTAAGTTTGCAGATGACACTAAGATTGGTAGCATAGTGGACAGTGAAGAAAGTTATCTCCAATTGCAATGGGATCTTGATCAATTGGGCCAGTGGGCTGACAAATGGCAGATGGAGTTTAATTTAGATAAATGCGAGGTGATGCATTTTGGTAGATTGAACCAGGGCAGGATTTACTCAGTTAACGGTAGGGCATTGAGGAGAGTTACAGAACAAAGAGATCTAGGGGTACATGTTCATAGCTCCTTGAAAGTGGAGTCACAGGTGGACAGAGTGGTGAAGAAGGCATTCGGCATGCTTGGTTTCATCGGTCAGAACATTGAAGACAGGAGTTGGAATGTCCTTGTTGAAGTTGTACAAGACTTGGTAAGGCCACACTTGGAATACTGTGTGCAATTCTCGACACCCTATTATAGAAAGGATATTATTAAACTAGAAAGAGTGCAGAAAAGATTTACTAGGATGCAACCGGGACTTGATGGTTTGGGTTATAAGGAAAGGCTGGATAGACTGGGACTTTTTTCTCTGGAGCGTAGGAGGCTGAGGGGTGATCTTATAAAAGTCTATAAAATAATGAGGGGCATAGATCAGCTAGATAGTCAATATCTTTTCCCAAAGGTAGGGGAGTCTAAAACTAGAGGGCATAGGTTTAAGGTGAGAGGGGAGAGATACAAAAGTGTCCAGAGGGGCAATTTTTTCACACAGAAGGTGGTGAGTGTCTGGAACAAGCTGCCAGAGGTAGTAGTAGAGGGGGGAACAATTTTGTCTTTGAAAAAGCATTTAGACAGTTACATGGGTAAGATGGGTAAAGAGGGATATGGGCCAAATGTGGGCAATTGGAATTAGCTTAGGGGTTTTAAAAAAAAAAGGGCGGCATGGACAAGTTGGGCCGTAGGGCCTGTTTCCATGCTGTAAACCTCTATGACTCTGTGACACCTGGAGGAAATCCACGCAGACATGGGGAGAACGTGCAAACTCCACACAGACAGTCACCCAATGCCGGAATCGAACCCGGGGCCCTGGCATTGTGAAGCAGCAGTACTAACCACTGTGCCACCATGCTGCATTTTATGAATGAAGCACAACTGCTGATGATGGTTCTGGTTTTTCTATTTATACCTCCTCAAAACCTCTTTTGTTTATTTGTTTGTCTCATCACCATTTCCTTCTGCCTGACACCATCAACCTTTTTGTTATTTAATCTCTTCAGCTTTCCATTCTATCACAGACCCTTCAAAGAACAAAGAAAAGTACAGCTCAGGAATAGGCCCTTTGGCCCTCCAAGCCTGTACCGATCATGATGCCCTAACTAGAGTAAAAAAAACCTTCTGCCCTTACTCGGTCTGTATCTCTCTATTCCCTCCCTATTCATGTGCCCATCCAGATGCCTTTTAAATGTTGCTAATTTGTTTGTTTCCACCATCTCCTCTGGCAGCATGTTCCAGGCACCCACCACTCTCTGCGTGAAAAGCTTCCCCCGCTTAAATTTTCCCCTCTCACCTTGAACCTGTGTACCCATGTAATTGACACTATCACCCTTGGAACAAGCCTCTGACTATCCACCCTATCTATGCCTCTTTCCTTTGATTCTTTCCCCTTCCCTGATTCCTCTGCCTCTGTATTTGCTTCAACCCTGTTGCATTTCAACCTGAAACATTGACTCCTATCCCTCTCCAGGGATGCTGCCAGCTATGCTGAGTATTTCCTGCATTATCTGTTTGTATTTCATACTTTTTAGCAACTGCAATGTTTTGCTTTATGATGAATCCAAAAATGGTTCAACAGCGGAGACAATCATTCACTAATTAATCTGTATTAAAAATCTTAAAAATTGTGCCTGTGCTAGTGCTGCCTCTAGATTTGAGCTAGTTACTGAACTACTTTCTTTATACATGACAACAGATCATAGCCCTGAATTACTTATAGACATACGGAACTTTTAAGTAAGACACCTGTTTTTAAAAAAAGAGGACATACAAGCAAAAACTGGCTGAGACTGCAAAATAACCACTTGCTGCAAAATCCCAGTGTGGATTCCAACTGACTAACTAGTCCAGAGAGAATGGAATGCTGCACCTTTTCTGACAGAGACACTTCAAAAAAAGAGATGCAATGAAATAGCTGAACTGTCATCTCCTGTGGCATTCATAGAAGCTGATTACCATCTTGGTGGAAACCATCTTCTGTGAGTCATATCCCAGATTGTAATCATGATGTGAAGTTGAAAGAATGCACTTTCTGGTGAGAGACATGTTTGTATGTTTTGCCTTCCAGGAATACACAAGAAAAAGGGTTAAAAAGCAACTGTTATCCAGGTCTGGGTGTGCTAGTCTGCTGTTCTCGTCCTATTGTGTTAATGTGTGCTGTGAGGGTCACAGCTGAAGAACATACTGCAGGCAACACTGCACTTTCAGGTTAAAAAAAAGTCTCCCTCTCTCTGATCGCTGGAAGCAAGTTATAATTTGGCAAAGCCACAGCCAAAAAGGAAATAAGGCAATTTCTTTCAGCTAACATGCAGAATCAAGAATCTCCAAACCAACTGAGGAACTATCAAAGTCAATGCGAATGGAATCACCCAACCGAACAGCCACAACATTTCTCCATGGACAAGCCAAAGACTGATTTATATATTTTTTCTAACTTTTATTTTTGGACTCACTTCTCATTTTAAAGTCTGCCTTGCAGACCTACAGGTTTGTGTGCTGCATTTTATTATTTTTTTCCTTGTGTTTTAGCAACTAATATACTCACTCTTTTCTTTAACTCAAGAAAGCCTGGTTAAATTAGCTCTTTTTTAAACATAAATGCATTTGGACTGGGCATGATGTGGAGTTGCCGGCATTGAACTGGGGTAGGCACAGTAAGTAGTCTCACAACACCAGGTTAAAGTCCAACAGGTTTATTTGGTAGCACAAGCTTTCGGAGCACTGCTCCTTCATCAGGTGCGTGCAGGATTTGTTTCTCAAACAGGCATATATAGACACAAACTCAATTACAAGATAATGGTTGGAATCCGAGTCTTAACAGGTAATCAAGTCTTTACAGGTGCAGACAATGCAAGTGGAGAGAGGGTTAAGCACAGGTTAAAGAGGTGTGAATTGTCTAACTGTCCTGGCTTGAGACAATTCACATCTCTTTAACCTGTGCCTAACCCTCTCTCCCCTCACATTGTCTGCACCTGTAAAGACTTGATTACCTGTTAAGACTCGTATTCCAGCCATTATCTTGTAATTGAGTTTGTGTCTATATATGCCCCGTTTGTGAAACAAACCCTGCACTCACCTCATGAAGGAGCAGTGCTCGGAACTTTGGACTGGGAAAAGGGAAGGGATCTTTTTAAAAATTAATCTTGTTGCAATCAACCGAGGGGATTGAACAATGTTGGGGTGTCCATTCATTGTTTCTCACCTGGGGCATAACAATTTGGGGCACCTTATCTGGAATCGTAACAATTTGGTGGACCTTGCCTGGGGACCAATTGTAACAATACTGTTTGATTTTTGCTTTCGTGCTTATCCAATTCCTTTTTAATATTGTGCTGACTTCTTTTCAGTTTACTCTGGTAGTCTACTCCATATTCTAATTGTGTTCATGTGGAGAAACCTACACCTGTGCATTGCAAAATTCCATTGAACTGCATAACAATAACTTGACATCAAGCTATAGACCTTTCCGATCTTTAGTCCATTACTCTCATACCCGAGCTATACCAGGCATTGACCTTGTACGAAGAATAAACATTCGCACCATAAAATTCATTTAACATCAAAAGCTCATGTGTATAAATTTTAAAGTAATCTAATAGTACAAGGTTTTGTAAAAGATCACAAATGGCTATCACCATATTTCAATTCACCTTTTGCAGCAGATGGTCCATTCAGTGTCCTCTACCCATTGCTGGTCTTATACTTTCTTTCTCTGGCTAATGGCTGGAATTCCCCAGTTGTTCACGCTGGTGGGATTCTCTGATCCCACAGGCAGCGCACTCCTTTCCACGGATTTCCCAGTGACATCGATGGGAAATGCCATTGACAGCGGTGGGACCAGAGAATCCCGCCCCCAGTGAACAGTGTGCCGCCTCTGCTATGGAGAAACACGCAACTGGGATGCTGTAGAATCCTGCTCAAGGCCTACCTGAATTTGGTACAATTCCAACCAGAGACTGAGCGAAGTATGACTTGAAAGTTAATCACTGCACCAGAGGTATTAGCTATTAGGGATTTGTCAATCATGCTAACATGACTTCTAGAAATATAATGGATTTACAATGTTCAGCTTGACATTTTTCAGAGAATAAAATATTCCAGGCTTTTTTGTACAGTGCCAGTTTTATGGCTTAACCGATATTACTAGAATCCTCCACTTGGATAAAGGAGTCTTATTGTTGATCACAAAATAATATTAACATTTTATATGTAATTAAACCTTTGCCCAAAGGGAGGGATGAAGAATCCCAACTCTGCTTAGCAGTTAACCTTAGACTGCAGGAAACCTAGGAGAAGGCATTCTTGGTGGCTTTTTTGGCTGGGGAATTGTTCAAGAAGCTTTAAAGAAAAGGGGAAATATTGTTTTTGCGTGTATACTTGTGTATGCTTTTAGTGATGATGCAATAAGTACATCATAGAATGTCATCCTCGTTATCGATGAGCACCAAGAATGACCCTTCATAGAATCACAGAATCCCTACAGTGCAGAAGGAGGCTATTCGCTCCATCAAGTCTGCACTGACCACAATCCCACCAGGCCCTATTCCCGCAATTCCACATATTTACCCTGCTAATCCCCCAGCACTAGGGCCAATCAACCTAACATGTGCATTTTTGGACTGTGGGAGGAAACCGGAGCACCCGGAAGAAACCCACGCAGACACGGGGAGAATGTGCAAACTCCACACAGACAGTGACTTGAGGCCGGAATTGAACCCGGTTCCTCGGTGCTGTGAGGAAGCAGTGCTGACCAGTGTACCACCATGCTGCCCCAGGGTAACTTTACGATTTTTGTGTGCATAGGATTTTGACTTGCACAAATTAATTGCTGTTTCTTTCTATGATAGGGCGGTGTCTATACTTTAAAAGTGCCTAACTGGCTGTGAAGCACATTGGGATGTCTTGATTTGAAGGAAGTTGCCCATATAAATGCAAGTTAGTTGTAGCACAGCAACCCATTTGCAGACAGCTAGAACTCTCAAACAGTAATGAGATAAATTATGAATTTAAACTATTCTAGTGGGAGTAGTTAAGAAATAAATGTTGGCCAGGGAGTAGAAGAATGTCCCATCTCTCTTCAAGTATTGCCAAGGGTCTTTTATGACTGTCTAAGATTGCAGAATGAACCTGGTTTAGCATGATGTCCAAACAACCCATCTGGCCTCAGCCGCCCCTGGGATGCAATGGGGACTATGAGGCAAAGGATCCACTCCAAATGACAATCCAGTGACCTTTCTTTGAAAATACAAGTGTATGGAGGCTGGATGAGAGCAGGATTGGGTCCAAGCCTGAAGAAAATCAGCCTGCTGATGTGCTTTGCTTAGGTTCCTATATAAAGACTGACCACTTGGGTGAGGTTGATAGTGTCTCTTAAACATGAGTTTCCAGAAAAGGAGGGAAAAAAATTGGAAAAATATATTAAATAAAAAGACAGGGTAATGTGTTTTCTCATCATACCTTGCTGGGATCCCAGTTTTGTGTTCTGGATTGAGTTTTCAGAAGTTCATAGGTTGCTTCCATGACACTCATTTCTGGCTTTGGAAATCCGGGCACTACATTATGCAACTGGAAGCCAAATAGTTGCAGCCAACTTCCAATGTCTATAAACCCAGAAAAAAAAACATAAGTAATATATTTATACTTAGCACACTTTTGTAAATCATCACTCGGCTTCATACTATTCAACTATTAAAGCTATATTAGTTATGATTAAGCATTATAGTTATTCAGTTTACACTAGAGATCTTGATTGCAAATTCTGTCTGACATATTGTAAACAGTTGACTGCATTGGATAGAGTCAAAGAGGGAAGAACTATGTTTGATGAATGGAGGGAATGGGCTGAATGGGTCGGATGGCCTTTTCTCACTGCATACTTTAATTGTTTTTGAGAAATTTGCTCAATATTTATCCAGCAACAGATTGCAGGCCACTTACCTCCTGAGCCATTAAAGATCAGTCAGAAAGAATGGAGATTTGCTTGGGTTAGATTAAGATACACAAAAGAATTAAAAGGCCAGGGATCAGCAGAGATACAGAGTGAATGGTATGTCAGAAAGGATGGTCCACTAAAAAGAAAATAAACTATGAACAACAGAGACACAAGACAGAGAAGGAAGAATTATTATAAAGTGTTGCTCAGTCTGTGGATTTTATATGATAGATACTAAACCCAACCATAGTTTATATGTAAACATTTTTATGAACATGAATAATAGAAGCATTTCTTCATCTGTTCACATGTGACAAACATCTATTCCTGTGGATTGAAGCACTTAATATGACTGATCACACCTTTCATAGTGAAAACTCAATCCAAAGCACAGGACAGAGCCCTCAGTAAAGTATAATCAAAAAGATTCCCGGAAGCTGTGTTTTGTTCATTTACCATTCATTTCATTCTGCTCCTCAGTAACTAATAATTGGGTATGGTTAGCATCAGCCCACTAAAATCTTACCCAAACGGCCACTGCTCAGATAAGTTTCAGATTTAAGAAATGAAATGGTGAAGTAAGAAACCAGAAATCAATCTTTTTAGTTAATATTAGATCTATTTATAGAATGTAACATTACATAGGCCAACCTCCTTTCTAACCAACAGCGAGTGTCCTAGAAGTTTATCTTTATGTGCTTTTAAGAACCTAATAAAATCAACAAATTAAATGATAAAGAAATTAACAACCACTTAAGGGGGCATTGCAACAGAAAAGTCAAAACTTGCGGAAGAGCCTTATGTAATTAAATTAAAATAGTTTTCCTGGGAAGTCTTTCTTTATATGTGGTCAAGATACTTAATCAATCAATACTCTCTACCTGTATATCCTTAACATTATATATTCTTTTATATTCGGAGATTGGAGCACTCCGAACTTGAAAATCCCAGTGTTGCCAACTTTTTCCAGCCCTGCCTGCTAGCGTGATGAAGCGAGCCACGCCTATGAATCTTTTTGCACTCAATGTTGGATTGTCTGGTGAGAAAAACCAACTGTGAACTGCACACTGGTTTTCTCCCCTCAGCCAACACTGTGCAAAAATGAGAAAATTCCGCTCATAATTTTTAATATATATATACATATATTACATATAGTATGCTTATGGTCCTCAAAGTCCTTAAGAGGCTTAAAGAGACTGTATTGAATTTAGCCATCCATTGCCAAGATGGCACTGTGCTTTATCTGAACAGAAAGTATAAACTTTGCACAGTGCAAATTTTATCTTCCATCTGCGCAAGCACTTCCTAAAAGTGCTTTAAGTAGATAATAATATGAAGTTAGGAACAGAAGTAGACTCATTATTTCTTCAAGTCTGATCCATATTTCAATTAGATCATGGCTGATCTGTACCTCAATTGCCTTTTCTGTGTAACCCTTAATAGATTTACCCAACAACATCCTTATCATCTCAGTGTTGAAACTTTCAAAGCCTTTTGAGGGAATGATTTTCAGACCTCCATTACCGTTTATATGAACAAGTGCTTCTGATATCACTTCCAAATGTCTTCGCTTTATTTTTAAACTGTGCCCTCATATTTCACATCTACCACCAGCAATAAATCTTGTCCTTAATCTTTCCTCCTGAATTATTTTGAACAGCTTGATTATATCATCCCTCAATGTTCTAAAATCATTGGCATACAAGCCAAGTTTGTCCAAGTTTATTTGCTACAGAGGAAGTGCAGAGAACGTTTCCAAGACTGATTCCTGGGATGGCAGACTGACAAGTGAGGAGGGATTGAGCCGGTTAGGATAATATTCACTGGAGTTTTGAAAAAATGAGGGGATTTCATAGAAATCTATAAAATTTTAACAGATAGGGTAGAGGCAGGAAGGATATTCCTGATGGTGGAGTGCTCAGAAGCAGGGCTCATAGTCTAAGGATAAGGGGTAAACCTTTTGGGACTGAGATGAGGCACAATTTCTTCACCCAGAGAGTGGTAAGCCTGTTGAATTCATTACCAGAGAAAGCAATTGAGGCCAAAACTTTGTATGCTTTCAAGAAGCAGTTAGATATTGGGTGGGATTTTCCGGTCGTGATTGCCCCAATGTTGGAAAATCCCGCCCTAGGTCAAAGGACCTTTGCATCGTCTGTGTCCTGCCCGCTATGGTTCCCGTGGCTGGCTGGACAAGAAAATTCCACCCATTGTTCTTGGGGTGAAGGGGATCAAAAGATATTGGGGGGGTGGGGTGAGGGGAGGACGACAAGATCAAGCTACTGAGTTGGAAGGTCATCATGATCATTATGAATAATGAAGCAGGCTCTAAGGGCTGAATGGCCTACTCCTGCTCATATTTGCTATGTTTCAATGTTGATCTGTGTTTGTTATTTAACCATTAAACCCGAAACTCTGAGATCAAATGCTGTTGTTGAGAGAAGCGAGTATGTAACAGCAATGACTAACACTGCATGAGACTCAACAGAGGAGTAAGTTTCATTGGCCTCGAGATTGGCAGTTGCTTGTGAATCCTCAGTTCTTCCTCCAGGGTGAAGTTATCAAATCCAGCAAAACTCAACAGAGAAGATCAGCTCTCTCTGAGCTTTATGAAAAAAAAGATTCTTGTCGGTTTTTCAGTTGTAATTGGTTGCAATTTTGAAAAAACTATTTTGAGCCATTCAGATCTATTATGACACATGGTTTGCTGTGTTACACTTCCAAACATGACATTTTGAAGTGTTGCAGACATAAAGATTTATGAGATACTCATGGAATTCCTGTTGAGCTGCTCAGAAATCATGAAACCAATGGAGTTTCGAAATAAATTTAACATAAAAATATCAATGTGTGAATTTAGAAGAGAAATATATTTATTTAAGTATGGCTTGTTGGGTGAGTGGTGATAGTGGTTGAATAATTTATTTATGTTTGGAACATACAGAATATAAGAGGAATTGATTTGAATGTGGAGGATTGTGTGAATTAATTTGGAACAAGTATTAAATAGTTTAATTACTTAATTTTGCACAGAAAATAGAAATTATAAAAAAATTTTATTCATTCGTGGGACATGGGCGTCGCTGGCTGGCCAGCATTTGGTGCCCATCCCTGGTTGCCCTTGTTCAGACGGCAGTTGAGAGTCAACCACATTGCTGTGGCTCTGGAGTCACATGTAGGCCAAACCAGGTAAGGACGGCAGATTTCCTTCCCTAAAGGGCGTTAATGAACCAGATGGGTTTTTCCAACTATTGACAATGGTTTCATGGTCATCAGTAGATTCCTAATTCCAGATATTTGGAATTGAAAAAGAGATCAAATATTTAAATTGTGAGGTTGCATTTTTTTAAAGACGAGCAAATAGAAGAAAATAAATGGCATTTATTTAGCATTTAATAAGCAATTAAAATACACAGTTAGTGAATATAAAGCAATATTAATTAAAGTAAAATTGATCAAATAAAATTAGTTGTGTGTAACCTGGATTAAGGTTTGATATGGTTTGATTTATTATTGTCACATGTATTGGGTGACAGTGAAAAGTATTGGTTCTTGTGTGCTATACAGACAAAGCATACCATTCATAGAGTACTTAGGAGAGAAGGAAAGGCGAAGGTGCAGAATATAGTGTTGCAGTTACAGATAGGGTGTAGAGAAATGTCTGCTTATATATGGTAGGTCCATTCAAAAGTCTGATGGCAGCAGGGAAAGAGATGTTCTTGATTGATTTATTTGATCAATTTTACTTTAATTAATATTGCTTTATAATCACTTCAACATTAAGGTGAATTTGTTCATTGTTTAAATAGGGAGGATTTACACAGCAGACATGAATGCACAATGCGGGTGTTGAACATTGAGAGGAAGGAGAATGTGTATTATATTCAAAAGTGTGTGGTGCATGTTTATGGTACAAGCAAAGCCTGGTGGATAGGCTACAAAGATGAAATAAGAGTTCTAATGAAAGGTCATTAATCTGAACCATTGAGCTGAAATGTCTCACAAGGTGAGAAATGCCACCACTGGGACTGAAAGCATGAGCTGACCCCACTCTAGTGTGAAATTTTACTGGTTACCAATTAACTACCAGAACTGATGGCAGTGCTACAGTCCTCGGAGCCACTCCTAGTGGTGGCTACTACTCAGGCTGCAACATGAAGAAGTAGGTGCCTTAGTGCTGTGTCATTCTTGAGGAGAAGATGTGTCTTTGAACAAGCCAGGGACAGACAGGCCAGGGTCCTGGGTGATCTGGGGTGAGAATGGGTGAATGGGTGGTCTCACCTAATAAACAGCAGCTATTGCCTCTGCGGAACTCCTCCAAGGACCATAGAATGGCCATTAAGGAGCCATCCTAACCCCGCCACCCACACCCAGAAACCTGCTGGGAGGCTGCCATTGTCTGCCTGGCTGTCCTCCCATGTGGCAGTGGGCCATCCTGATGTAGGCAAAATATCAGCATGGGCAGGAAGTGGCCCTTAATTCTAGTGCTTACCCATGCTGCTGAAGTTCCTGCTGCTGGTAATAGGCTGTGGTGGTGGGAGGACACAGGCTCCCTTCCTGCTTCCCAATCTGTTGCCATTGGGCTGTCAAAATTCAGCCATTACCACTGTATCTTTCTCCGTGTATGCTCCCCGACCTGTTGCATATTTCCAGCCTTTTCCCACTGTCATTCCCGGTGCAATTAGACGGGACTCGGGCGGGGTGGGTGCCAGGGATACCAGGGGCTTGTCCTTTGGTCAAGGGGAGCCCTGTGCCCAATCGCGTTGGAATGAACACATGAGCACTGTGTGGATCTGGATCTGTGTTTGTTTGCTATGTAAAATTTTCAATAAACATATCCAAAAAAATGTGTACTGTGAGTATGACTACTTGATGCATTCATCGAAAACCTCTACATCTAGTATTTTAAATGAGATGCCAGCCTGGTTGTTAATAGGTTAATGGCTCTATCAAAGTGGCAAGGACCAGAATTGCAGACTGCATACCTTCAGGACCCATGTTTTAAAGTGCATTTATTAAAGTAATTTATTCAAATTTCTCACTTCACCTGGGTGTGATGTCATTGCGACATGTGATGAGGACAATTATATTTGTGCAGCACAACATCCTGTGACAAATCCTGAAAATGCTACACTCACCACATGCAGCATAGGTTTTTGCACCTAAGTCTCGGAGGCAGTGGCAATGCTAATTTCAGAGTGTATTTAAATCAATCACTGTAATGTGTCACCTGCACTGCAGGTACTGCATGAAGTTTCTCCCTCTTCTCAGTTTGGCCCTCACTTTTTTTGAACACCACATCCCTTTAAGAAGTATTCACCATGCAGATCATTTCAGGACAATTTTATTTCTATATTTAGAACATAGAACCATCTGTTAGCTACGCAAGGCACTATCTCAATCAGGGTCTTTTAATTATGCTATGAATTATGACAGCAAATCTCTTGTAGGTCAGCAGTCACCAGGCTATATTGTACTGTTTAATACATTCATTGGCAAATGTTCTGTTTGTTGGCCTTCAATTGCTCTTAGATGTAGCTTCACGATTTGTGGTAAGGCGAACAACAGGTACTCGCAATGACGTGGCCATCTCTCCCCTTCCATCATTCCCAAAAAGCATCAGTTCTGTATGCAACATTGCTGTTATTTAATACAATGGGTGGGATTTTCTGGCTGCACTTGCCCCAAAACCGGAAAATTCTGTCCGAGGTCAACGGACCTTTGCATGGCTCACCCCCCAACACCCCCCTCTGCCCACTGTGATTCCCCTGGTGGGTGGGATGGCAAAATTCCCCTAATATGTATACCATTATTGCTGCTCACCATTTTGTTCTATTCGGGTCCCTATTTCCCATGATATTCCTGTTTTTTTTCCCATCTGAATATTATCTGCAACCACCGTGCAACATTTCCCAATTTAAACAACCTACAACAGAACGAGAAGTGGCAGCAATAAATGCTCCATGACTAAAAAGTCAAAATTCTATGCTAATGCTATGTTGTGCAAGGGGATTTCTGGAAAGCAGCATCCTGAGGTTACCTTCACTTTGTACATCCAGAGCAAATTATCATTTACTGTCCCTGCAAGGGAAGGATGAATAGTTTACTGCTAAAATAGCACTTTTCTGTGAAGAAGATTAGTAATGGTACTTGCAACTGTCTGAGTGTAGCCGAATCCTTTTTAATTTCACACTGATTGAATTCAGTGCACCAAACTATGACACTGAATGAAATTACTTCATTATATGTCTGTACAGCCTTTTCGGTACAATTATCTGTCAGTCCGCCTTGTAGTTTTCAACAACCTTAACAGCTTTTAAAAATGAAATATTCATATATCTGACACATCTGAAATAAGAATGCCATTCAGCCATTAAAGCAATCAGTCAACCAGGAACGCTTGTCAGGAAGATGAAAAAAATCCTATAACTCAAAACTATCAATAACGTATTTAACTTTCTGTCTGCGTAACAGTTAAACAAAACCACATACTCACTCTAAAGCATCATAATTACTGAATCGACTCAGTGACCTAGATGTTTGGTAATACAAGCTCTGTTTTTTTGGGTGTTAAATAGCTTCCAATGCCTCCAACATGGGAAGTTCTGAGGCATACTGTGAACTGTGGGGCACCATTCACCCAACTGCATTCTAAGTATTCTAGCCAGGGGGAAAACTGAAATGTTTCACCACTGGCGTTAGCAGTGCACGTCAGGTAGGATTCACCCACCTTTAGCATTTTAAAATATGCATAATATGGGACATGCCAGCCAGCCCAGCTTTACAGAGATCGAGCCGCCCTGTTTTGATCTCAGCGCTGACGGACAGGTCCCCCTCCCACCCACAACGGACATGGTGACCCCCACTGACAAGCACCCCATCCTCTCAACAGCATGACGTTCTCCCCCCCACTACGGAAATTGTCACCTGACACCCCCTCACCCCCCCTCACCCGCTAGCTAGAGGCCCCACACCACCTCCCCAGAGGAGAGACACTCTGGGATGTGGTCCCCTCAGGTCCCACCTTCAGCTCCCGCCAATTCGAGTGCCAATGTTGCACTGCACCCTGACACTTACAACCAGACCTGCCTTAAAATCTGAGCAGGGGGTGGGGAGAGCAGAGAGGTAAATACTGGACTCTTGTGCCCCTCTGCTGCTGCCAGGCTGCGGAGAGAGGTCCTTCAAGGGACCTGGGGGTTGGGTGGGCTTGGGCTGGGAGGGAAGGGGTTGACCAAATGACTTTCCCCTGGGATAGTGGTCGAGTGGCTGCACTTGTCTGAGTTGCTCCAGAAAAAGTGATGTTCACTCTCGGGATGGTGATTTCTGATACAATTCTGGTTAAGATATTCATTATTGCCTCTGTCCTTTAAAAACTTTGAAGTGCCCTGGTCACTTTGATATCCATGCCCCATGGACACCTGAAGCCTTCAAACATTCCTGAGTAGGGATTGGTCCTGGTTAATGTCATAAGATCGAAGTGCTAAATTATGTCATTAAAGTGCTCATCGAAAAAATGCATCTCAAGTGCTGCCTTTATTCCTCACCACAACATTTATAAACATTCTGCCTTTGATTGACAGGTTAAATCAATTATCCACTAGCCATGAGGTTTCAGTTCCTCTTTACTAACCGCAATATTTACAACACACTTCGGATGCATCCAATCGTGAAGAGAAGGAAAAACAAACAAAGCTCCTGGTTAGTGGGTAGTTGATCAAACTTGTCAACCAAAGCACTTCACAGGAGCCAGAAACCAGATGCAGCTTCTTCAATTTCTAAGTCATCATTGTGCAGATGATCATATTTCAATAGCTAGTGACCTCAAATCTCAGTGAGCGTCAAATGTCATGTGTTGTGGGCTTAATATTTAGCTGGGAGATCCATATTTATCTATTGCCAATGGCCACGCGTGCTGAAACCCAGTTTATCTCCAGCACCACCTCCTCATCTGCTGCTGTCCAGGAGGCAATGAAGGGAGGGCCACCCATATGGTTCTTTGCTTTTCCTTGGTTCCTGTACTCACTCCTCCTGCAACAGGAGAAGGATGAGACCTATTAATGAGGAGTGGAGTGTGTTGAGGGCATGAGAGGGTAGCATTGTGGAGGGACACTATAAGGGATGGATGTGACATTGCAGTAAGACAAGGATGAGTGTCAGTGGTCAGATTCGGATGTGAGGAAGTGTTTCCGGAACATTCAACTGAGGAGTGATGTTCAGGAACAGGCTGGGTTTTGCACTTGAATGTGGAATGTTCCTCTCCTTTCCTGCCTCTTGCAGCAATGCCTCCAGGAGCAAGACACCAAACTCTGCTACTGACCTCCTCTGTCACTTCCAGTCATGCTTGCTATCTTCTCCCCACTCCTCATGGGGAACAGAACCTCCCAGTGGACATTTACAGGCTGTACTGGATGAACAGAAACTTCCTCCATTCAATCTTGGGAATATCAAATCTATTGTCTTCAGTCCTCGTTACAAACTCCATTCCCTAAGTTACCAATTTCATACTCTTCCTGATAACTGTCCAACACTGAACTCGGATGATTGCAATCACGCTGTCGTATTTGACCCTGGGAGGAGATTCCAAATTCATGCTCACATCATCACTAAGACTGCAGATTTTCACCTCTGTAATGTTGCCTAACTCCATCCCTGCCTTAGCTCATCTACTGCTCAAACCCTCATCCCTGACTTTGTGGCCTCGAGGCTTGTCGAGCTCCCACATTCTACCTTCAGTAAACTTGAGGTCATCCACACTCTGCTGTCGGTGTCCTAACTCACATCAAGCCCCTCACTCCTGTGCTCACTGACCTATCCTGGTTCATGGTTAAGCAGCACTTCAGTGTTAAATTCTCATTCTTTCTTTCCAATCCTTCAATGGCCCACCCCTTCCCTGTAATCTCCTCCAGCCTCACAACCAACATTTCCTTCGAATGTTTTCCATTCATGCACCAAAGAAATTTTATGATGTGCACCAACATCAAAGTGATGTGTAGATGTGCACCACCAGTTAAAACAAAATAAGTTTACGTATATTATATATTTTTAAGAAGATACCATAAGTATGGAAGAAAAAGAAAGAATACCACCCCAGCCATTGGCACAGTGGTAAGCTAGTTCACAAATTACCCAGATTTATTTACCATGCTGGCATTTCAACTCACGATCTCTAAGTTTTAAGTTCAGTACCATATCCACTACACTACCATACACTACACTACCATACACTACACTATACTACCATTTGCACATTCTCCTCGTGTCTGCGTGGGTTTCCTCCGGGTGCTCCGGTTTCCTCCCACAGTCCAAAGATGTGCGGGTTAGGTTGATTGGCCATGCTAAAAATTGCCCCTTAAGAGTCCTGAGATGCGTAGATTAGAGGGATTAGCGGGTAAATATGTAGGGATATGGGGGTAGGGCCTGGGTGGAATTGTGGTCGGTGCAGACTCGATGGGCCGAATGGCCTCCTTCTGCACTGTAGGGCTTCTATAATTCTATGATGATTCTATGATGTGTGAGAGGCATTTGTTAGTCTTTATATTGTAGCTTGTATTTTAGTCCTTTGATATAAGAAAGGTTGAATTAGTAGCAATGGTGGAATCTTTTGTTTCAACTTGGCAAACTCAACATTGAAAAAGCAGGGGAGGCCTGCCTGTTAAATTGATAGAAAATGTGAAAAAGACAACTTTTACTTTTCCAGCTTATTGAGTGCCTTCTTTACTGAAACCTACTATGAATAGTGTGGGAAACAGGGCTTGGGAGATTAATCATGTCAGGCTTAGCTTTCGTCCATTTATTTCCTGCTGTGGGGGAGTCTACCAGTTCCTTGCTTCTGGGCAAGTATGGCAGAAAACTTCATTTAACCAACAGGATGTGCGTGGCTGTAATAATTAAGTGCATGGCACTTGATGGATTGTTACGCTGCGGCATGTGTCTTGTGGGAATTTTTGACTGATGTGTTATTTTAGTATTCTCGAGAATATCATAAATTATGAATAAAGCCCACTTTGAGCACTGGCTAAATTCATTTTGATCCTACTAGAGTCAGTTTGTGAATTTTATAGTAATATCTGCTGAAGGCATTTTTTAGAGAAGGACTTTGCCATTACTTTATTCATAAAAATTGGGTGGGATTTTCTATGACACCCCCCCCCCCCCCCACCCATTGCATGTTTTTCCACGGTGGGGGTGGCCGGTGGTGGGAACTTTCGGTCCTGCCGATATCTACAGCATTTTGCGTGGTCTGTCCGCCCCACCGCTAGGGATTGTCATCAGCGGAACTGGAAGATTCCGCTGGCGGGAAGGGTCAGAAAATCCAGCCTAGTGCCTAACATGAAAGAAATATCTATACAATCCATCATGCCCAACATGAAAAACGAAATAGTTCCCTTTCTTGAAGTCTGCGTTTCAAAGCTTTTGATTTGAATATCCTTCAAAAGACATCAACCAAACTTACTGGTCAGGCTTTTAAATGGGACAGAGTTTCACGCAAATTGATATTTCATTCAATAAGCTAAGGTTCCGACAGTGTTAGAATGTAACCGGTGACCACTTTGTTTTGGATGTAATGTGACCAATGGTAACAAGTTGTAAAGGTCAGCTGACCCAGTAAACCATGGAATCAATTACAGAATGATGTGATGGTCAGCTGACCAGCTGACTCACTACAAATAAGAACGTGTTTGGAACTGTGGGGAGCTTGGAGTGGCCCAGGGCGAGGCCCAACGTTTGGAGTAATGAAGTTTCTTTATTGAACCCTTTCTTTGATTTATAAGTTGGAGTAAGTTTTGTTATATTTTCATTATCTGCATTTGAGAAATTCCTTCTGAAGAAACATACAGGACTGGAATTTGGACTTTTTAAAAACATTAATGCAATAATTTGAATTTGGATGCAGCTTATCTTTTTTTCTGATTCATGAATTATTTCAAAATTCCACACATTGGTATCTCAACACACAAACAAAATAAACATACAAGACTAGCACAGAGTATGATTGTGCAATATAGATTAACATTTAATTGACAATGCTTCACATTTAAAAAGCCATGGGATCAGATGCAAACATAAGAACTCAGGGCAGGAGTATGCTACTTAAAATATTCAAAGATTCTGTTTCCACTGCCTTTTGAAGAAGGGAGTTCCAAAGACTCATGACCCTCTGAGAGAACAAAATTCTCCTCATCTCTGTCTTAAATAAGTGACTCCTTATTTTTAAATAATGACACTTTGTTCAAGATTCTCCCACAAGAGGATACATCACAATGTTTAGCACTGCTCCCCCATAGCACCAGGGACCCGGGTTTGATTCCCAGTTTGAGTCACTGTCTGTGTGGAATCTGATGTGGAGATGCAGGCGTTGGACTGGGGTAAACACAGTAAGGAGCCTAACAACACCAGGTTAAAGTCCAACAGGTTTATTTGGTAGCAAACGCCACTAGCTTTCGGAGCGCTGCTCCTTCATCAGGTGAGTGGAAGATCTGCTCATAAGCAGCAAACAGGGCATATAAAGACACAAACTCAATTTACAGAATAATGAATAATGATTGGAATGTGAGTCTTTACAGCTAATGAAGTCTTAAAGGTACAGACAAGGTGAGTGGAGAGAGCATTAGCACAGGTTAAAGAGATGTGTATTGTCTCCAGACAGGACAGCCAGGCAAGTCCAGGCAAGTTGTGGGAGTTACAGATAGTGTGACATGAACCCAAGATCCTGGTTGAAGCCGTCCTCATGTGTGCGGAACCTGGCTATCAGTCTCTGCTCAGCGACTCTGCGCTGTCGTGTGTTGTGAAGGCTGCCTTGGAGAATGCTTGGGAGATTAATCATGTCAGATGAAGACGAACATCTCGCCAAGGCCATCCCCACACCCCCACTTCTTGCCTTCAAACAACCGCACAACCTCAAACAGATCATTGTCCGCAGCAAACTACCCAGCCTTCAGGAGAACAGTGACCTCGACACCACACAACCCTGCCACAGCAACCGCTGCAAGACGTGCCGGATCATCGACACTGATGCCATCATCACACGAGAACACCATCCACCAGGTACACGGTACATACTCTTGCAGCTCGGCCAACGTTGTCTACCTGATACGCTGCAGGAAAGGATGTCCCGAGGCATGGTACATTGGGGAAACCATGCAGATGCTACGATAACTGATGAATGAACACTGCTCGACTATCACCAGGCAAGACTGTTCTCTTCCTGTGGGGAGCACTTCAGCGGTCACGGGCATTCGGCCTCTGATATTCGGGTAAGCATTCTCCAAGGCGGCCTTCACAACACACAACAGCGCAGAGTCGCTGAGCAGAGACTGATAGCCAGGTTCCGCACACATGAGGATGGCCTCAACCGGGATCTTGGGTTCATGTCACACTATCTGTAACTCTCACAACTTGCCTGGACTTGCAAAATCTCACTGGCTGTCCTGTCTGGAGACAATACACATCTCTTTAACCTGTGCTAATGCTCTCTCCACCCACATTGTCTGTACCTTTAAGACTTGATTAGCTGTAAAGACTCGCATTCCAATCATTATTCATTATTCTGTAAATTGAGGTTGTGTCTTTATATGCCCTGTTTGCTGTTTATGAGCAGATCTTCCACTCACCTGACGAAGGAGCAGCGCTCTGAAAGCTAGTGGCGTTTGCTACCAAATAAACCTGTTGGACTTTAACCTGGTGTTGTTAGACTCCTTACTGCGTGAGCAATCTGCACATTTTGCCCGTGTCTGCGTGTGTTTCCTCTGGATGCTCCAATTTCCTCCCACAGTCTGAAAGACGTGCTGGTTAGGTGCATTGGCCATGCTAAATTCTCCCCCAGTGTGCCAGAACAGGCAGAGTGTGGCGACTAGGGGATTTTCACAGTAACTTCATTGCAGTGTTAACGTAAGCCTACTTGTGACACTAATAAATAAACTCCTCTCGATTTCCACTCTGTCAAGACCCCTCAGGATCTGATATGTTTCAATCAAGTCACCTCATACTCTTCTAAACTCCACTGAATATAAGCCCAACCTGTCCAACCTTTCCTCATAAGGCAAACCTCCCATTTCAGGTGATAGTCTATTAAACCTTCTCTGAACTGATGTCAATCATTGAGATCTACTGGGACAAAGTGAATTAGAACATTCACGCAACTCATGGAGGATAGACTATGATAAGGCAAAGGAGAACTCTTGGACTTCCATAGAGGTTGGCAGGTAACAGTGTCATTATGAAATATGGTCACATGAATATATTTCTGTAATTCAGTGATAACTTGTTTGCAGAACTTTTGCAAGTTGTGATACTTGAATTTAGTCATAAAGTCATATAGCACAGAAACAGGCCCTTTGGCCCACCATGTCTATGCGGGCCATCAAATTTCAATCTATACAAATCCTATTTAACAGCACTTGGACCATAGCATGCAATTAATACCTTGGCGAATTAAGTCCTTGTCCAGATGCTTCTTGACTGTTGCAAGAGTACCTGCCCCCACCAATTCCACCACCTTCTGGGTGAAACAATTTTTCCTCAGATCCCCTCTAAAACACTTACTCCTCACCTTAAATCTATGCCCTCAGCCATGGGAAAGGGGTTCTTACCCTATCTATATCTTGCCCTCTCATATGTCCCCGCAGCTTCCCCTATTGCAGGGAAATCAAACCCAGCCTATCCATTCTCTCCTCCGAGCTGAAATTTTCCATACCAGGCAACATCCTGGTGAATTACCTCTGCACCCATTGGCTAGCTGTTGCTTCCTGAATTTGGGTTGCCAACAGACTGGGGCATCCAGATAAGGCCTGGGAGTTAAATCCTGAAGGCCTCTCATCCTGCCAGGATCCAGGTTGTTTGTTGTCAATCTTTGCCCCCATGCATCTGATTCCCATCCCAAGTTAAAGCTGTGGCTACAGTCTCCTGCCATTGGACTCGTTCTGATGATCCACATTATGTCATGAATGTGGTACCCTGACAAACTCTGGTGTAATTAATGATGCTATTTGAAGTTACCAATACTTCTTCATTCCGATACTTTATGCCCCCTTTATAAAAAAAGGCAAGAGCATTTTGAGCTTTTGTCTTTATCTGCACACTTCTAAGGAATTGTGTATATGAATTCTTTGGTCTCGCTATTGATTCAGACCTATGGGCAGCACAGTGGCACTGTAGTTGGCACTGCTTCCTCACAGTGTCAGGACACGGGATCCCATTCCCAGTTTGGGTCACTGTCTGTGCGGAATCTGCATGTTATTGCCGTGTCTGTGTGGGTTTCCTCTGGGTGCTCCAGTTTCCTCCCACAGTCTGAAAGGCTTGCCGGCCATGCTAAATTTTCCCTCAACGTACCTGAACAGGCGTTGGAGTGTGGCGACTCTTGGGATTTTCACAGTAACTTCATTGCAGTGTCAATATAAGCCTACTTTGATACTAATAATTTACTTTTAAACCACCTTTCAGCTTCTTTCCTTTCTTCGATTCCTTATTTTTCCTCCCAAAATGTACATTATATGTTTTTCAGAACTGTTTTTTATCTATATATCCTCCTTTCTCACATTCATGTGGTTTCTTCCAACAACATTTTAAAAGAAGTGATTCAAGATATTTATTTAATACCTGCATCATACCTTCTTCCTCGAACATTGTCCTCCTTTGATAAACTTTTTAAAACTTGTATACGTTTAGGAAAGCACCTTACTATTTCCTTTTATATTATCTACGAAACATTTCTCATCTCTGCTTTGACAATCCGAGAGTCAGTGTGGCTTTTCATCCAAACCTATTTTCTGATTTTGAAAACTAAAATAAAACAGAGGAAACTCATCCCTTTTCAGATGCAGTTTGAAGATTACACACAGTTTTCAATGTTCACTTCAACAGAGATGGATAGGTTCTTGATTGGTAAGAGGATTCACAAGTTATGGGGAAAAGGGTGGGAGAATGGGTTGAGAAACTTATTAACCATGATTGAATGGTGGAGCAGACTCGATGGGTTGAGTGGCTTAATTCTGCTCCTATATTTTATGATGTGGAGATGCCGGTGTTCTGTTGGGGTGGGCACAGTAAGAAGTCTCACAACTCCAGGTTAAAGCCCAACAGGTTTATCTGGAATCACGAGCTTTTGGAGCACTGCTCTTTCACTCATCTGATGAAGGAGCAGTGCTCCGAAAGCTTGTGATTCCGGATAAACTTGTTGGACTTTAACCTGGTGTTGTGAGACTTCTTCCTATATTTTATGGTCTTACAGTCTTCTGAAGGCTGAGCTTTGCTACTCCAACCATTTTGGGAAAAAAACAACTCAAAGGAGTTAAAACCCGACATCCTCAAAACTTCTAAACTTTAGCTGACTTGCATGCACTTACATGTGTACCGCACATGAATCAGTGGCCTGGTAAGATAAAGGGTTTTTATTTTCTGACAATAGACTTGTAGTTATCTGCTATTCCTTACCTGTAGTGAAGTGGGTGATGTCCTGAACCGTGCTGATTGGATTGTTATTTTTAAATGAGTACAGATTAAATGGAAACAGATTGCCGTTTAAGTCTTCCCAGAGATTATAGTTTGGGGTTGTCCATCGTCCAGATATAACATCGTAATCACGATGCCCCAGATGTACGAGCTTTGTCAGGGGATCATAAAGACCACCATGAAAACCAATGATAATTTGAAAATCAGAGTTGGAATCTTGGTAAATATCTCCGTAGGGTGTGTACTTCATCTGCTTAATTAATTGCCCAGAATTACTGAACACAGCCAAGGGGGTCCCTGTGTTATCACAGGTTATATAAAACTCTTCACCATTGCTGATCTCCATGGCTATGAGATGACCTTGAAGATCATAGTAGAGTGATGTGATTTCAGAGTTTGTATGGTTGTACATATGAGTGATTCTGGTTGGGTGAATCAGATCTGCATAAAAGTACTGCAGGTGCTGGCCGGTGTTTGTTTTGCTGGCTACACGTCTTCCCAATCCATCGTATCGATACAACATACTCCAACCTGCAACATTATCGTATGCCCTGTTGAGTAAACCGTTGGAGTTGTAGTCGAATATGATATCACCCCTCTGCTTGAGGAAGCCATCTTCATCCATTTTGTACTGCACTTCTCCAAATCTGGTAATCCTATCTCGTAGGTCATACCTCAGTGGGGTGAGATGAGCACTATTCTCATAGCTCATCAAGTTGATGTTTCCATTTAAGTCATAATTATAGCGCCATTGGGGTTTGTTGTTAACTGAAACCGTTTGCAGCTGCCCATCGGCATCATATTCATAGGAGTGCTTAGTAAGATTGGTATCAGTTCCAACTCTTATTTCACACACTATCATACGTCCCATGTTGTCATACTGAATGGTCATCCAATATGTAATGGATCTCAGGATCTCAAATTGGACCTCTCTCACTTGGCCGTTGGTGTTGAATCTCTTGGTGTGTGTCATAACAGTCGTGGTTATAATCTGGTTTAGGTCATAATAGATCACACTGAACTTCCCGAATTGTTCTGTCCGTCCTGACACATCATCGTGACGATAAAGATCAATGGGCAGGGGAGTTTCATTGATCATAGCCTGCATGCTCGTGATTCGGAGGTTATTATAACTGTAGTCAAAGCGAGCATTAACAAGAGTGTCGTCGCTGAACCTAAAGATTTGTCGAGCAATAAGGGGCCCAGTTTGTCGAAATCGCACCGTGCAGGTAAATCCTTCGTGTATCAGCTGGATGGTCTTAATCACACCGGCTGTCTCATCGTAAGTGAAGTTGACCTGAGTAGTATCGTAAACAATCTCGGAAAACTTGGACAGTCTGGTGTATTTGTAGATCACCATGCGTCCAGACCCCAAGTACAAAGTTTGGAGCAAGCGCCCGTCCTCAGTGTAATCCTGTATGATGGAGGCACTACTGTCAGGTGGACTGTAGATGTTCCTATAATATCCTACAGAGCAAATGGTCTGCAAAGTATGCCGAACCATACTGGGCATGGTGATTGAGAAAAGTCTATCGGTCTGATCGTAGTCAAAAATGTACCTCCGCTGGCTGTGCAAAAGAAGTGTCACAGACTGTTGAAAAATAAAACTAAAAGTTATTGACTGGCAATTTGAGATATCCACAGAAACAAACCCAGGAACACTTTCTGAGAAGCAAAACAGAGTTGTTTTAGGTAAATTTAAATTACAATGATAGTGCAGGTGTGTGCCAGAATAAAGCACTATGAAACACCCGAGAGAATGTGGTCTCACACCACACGACTTTGACACCACATGATTTGCAAATTTAGTGTAAATCAGGTGAAAAAGTAACTCAGGGGGGTCCTGAGTACTTGCAATGAATTTAGTTGTTTCCTCGTGCTTCCTACACTGTTTAAATTTACAACTAACTGCACGTAAACTCCCATGAACAGAGTATATCCTGGGCACTAGAATTCGAGTTTCGCCTGGGTAGTTCAAACAGGGTTAATTCTCTTCTCCACCCCATTCTTGCTCTGATTTATCTGTCCTCGGACCCTGCACAGGTCTAATGAAGGTTAACTGAAGCGTGAGGTACAGCAACTCAGCTTTCAATTTAGCACTTTCCAGACTTCCAGAGCAGGATTTTCCAGCCATGCTCACCCCAAGACTGAAAAATCCCTCCCAAGGCTAATAGACTTTTGTGTGGTCCTGTCCCACCTGCTACAATTCCCGTGGTGGGCAGAATGGCAAAATTCCACCCCCAGACTCAACACTGGGTTGAACAATTCCAACCAGCTGAACTCTGCTGTCATTTCTTCTGGCCGCAACTGTTGGTGATGATTCAGCTATGCCAACTCCCTCTAACTCATCTTTTAATGCTATACTTGTCCCATTACAATCTCATTTTGCCTTGCATCATTCCTTTTTCTCAATTAATCTCTCTTGTTCTGCGTCCTATTAATACCATTCCCTTTAAGCCTTTCCTCCGCCGTCTTTTCATTGCTTCTGGACCTGAAGAAAGGTCATCAGCCTGAGACATTATTTTGTGTTTCTTTCTCCACAAACGCTGCCTGATCTGCTGAATATTTCCATTATTTTCTGTTTTTATTTCAGATTTCCAATATCAGGGGTACTTTGCTTTTGTATTATCAACAAAAAATATTGCCAAACACTCTGCAGGTCAGGCTGCATCGACAGAGAGAAAATAATGATCTTTCATCAGGGTTGATAGCGATGATCAGCACTTAAGCAGGTGCTGAGACAGGCGAAAGTCTGTGATAGAATGGAGGCAGGGTGATTAAAAGACAAAAGTAATGATGGTGTAAAGTAAAAGGTGGTGATGAAGGTGGGGCGGCACGGTGGCACAATGGTTAGCGCTGCTTCCTCACAGCGCCAGGGACCTGGGTTCGTTTCAGCCCTGGGTGTCTGTGTTGTGTTTACATGCTCTCTCCATCTCTGTGTGGGTTTCCTCCGTGTGCTCTGGATTCCTCCCACAGTCCAAAGATGTGCAGGTTAGGTGGATTAGCCGTGCTAAATTGCCCCTTAGTGCCCAATATGCATAGCTTAGAGGATTAATGGAGTAAATGTGTGGGGTTACAGGGATAGGTCTGGGTAAGATGCTCTGTCGGAGGGTCGGTGCAGACTTGATGGGCCAAATGGCCTCCTTCTGCACTGTAGGGATTCTATGATAATGAGACATGAAATAAAAAAAATTGCATTTCTACAGCACCCTTCATGACCACTGGATGTCAATTAAATACTTTAGAAGTGTATTATTGTGGTAATGTAGGGACTAATGTAGCAACTAATATATGCACAGCAAGCTCCCACAAAATAGCAATGTGATAGTGACCAGACAATTTTTTTTCATGTGACGATCTGATCCAAAGGATGGCACCTCCAACAATGCAACACTTATTGAGTACCGCACTAGAATGTCTGCTTTGATTTTTGCACTCAAGCTCAGGAGTGGGACCTGAACTCACTACCTTCTAACTAAGTGGCAAGAAGAGCTACCACCTGAACCATAGCAGGCAAACAATAATGGCAGAGGAAGTGTTAATGGTTACAGTAGAATAACAAAGGAAAGCACGGAAATTGTGATAAAGCTGGACAGGTTTGCAAGAATATGGAACGAAGGCAGATGGCTGGAGTTAAGATACAGAGCAGAAATGAGACCCTTGGATGGCAAAACAGACTCAAGCCTACTCCTGTTTCTATGTTCCTATATTACAAATCAACACCATTTAAAAAGGGACAGAACAGAGGGAAGGAGGGAGGAGAAAAAGCACAGACACGAGAAAAAATGGATGAGGTGTAAAATAGGAGGTGGATTAATGGCAAGTGCAGATTCAGCACTGCAGTCTGCATGGGGGTGTGGCGTGAACAAGGTTGCTGGGGAGGGGGTTGGTCAGCTGTTTTGGGCATGTGAGAGGGACATGAGGGTGATGTGAGCAGAAGCAAGGGTGTGAGAAGCAAGGTCCGCAGTGCCGGGTTGTTCTGGGGAGTGGTGAGCAGTGCAGGGGTTGGGGTGAATAGGGTTGCTGGGAGTGGGGCTGGTGGGGTGGGGGGGGGGGGGGGGGGGGGCTGTGGTGCGGAGTGGTGGTGAGCAGTGCTGGGAGTGAACAAAACTTGGGATAGTGGTGACCAGAGCCAAGGGTGACAAGGGTGCTGGAGTCTTTTGATGCTGGTTTATTGGACTGCACTCCTCTGCAGGTTTTACACTTGCTGGGAACAGTTCTAGATACACCAGGCTAAAAATCTGTGTATGTCCCGGGCAAACAGCCCAGGTTTAAGTGCTGACAGTTTTCAGCAGGAACAATGCTCCCCTGGAGCCATTTCTGATGAGCTAGAAATTCTGGAATAAGGTGTAAATTGGTTTCCTGGAATTTCTGATTTTACTGCAGCCTTCAATCGTGATGAGCTTTTCATTACTGAGACCAGAAGATATGGGCCATTGTCCCCACAGTGTGATGCCCACAACTCGACACAGCACTCCAGATGTGGTCTAACAAATGTCTAACAAAGGCCAAAACTCCTCTCCTTTATACCCTACCTCTTAGGATGAAATACTAACATTTCATTAGCTTTTCTGATAACCTATGGTTTAACAAAAACAAAGTGTACTGGAAGAACTCAACTGGTCTGGCAGTATTTGTGGAGAGAGGAATTGTTTGAGTCCAATATGATTCTTCTTTGGAAGAAGATTCTGGTTCTAAGGTGGAGTCATATTGGACTCAAGGTATTAACTCTGTTTCTATCTCTCTCTCAGACGCTGCCAGACGTGCTGAGTTTGTCCAGCACATCCTGTTTTTATTTCAGATATCCAGCACCCACAGCATTTAGCTTTCACTCCACTTTAATGATCTGTGTGATCTGTTAAATCATTTTAAAGATCTCATGCATCCCTAAATCTCTTTGGACCTTCTCCATTCCTGCCTTTTTATTGTTTAAAAAAAATACTCAGATCTATCCTATTTTTTGGTCCAAAATGGATGAGCTCACAGTGACCGGTGTTGAAATCCACTGACTTAATCTGCCAATATCTCCTTAGAATGTTATGCTTCCATCTGCACTACTTACTGTGCCACCAATCTTTGTGTCATTAGCAAACTTGGATGTCTGACTCCCTATTGTGTTATCTATGCAATATAGTGAACAGAAAAGACCTTAGCACCAACCCTCTTGGTACGTCACTAGATACTTCCTTCCAGTTTGACAACATAGTTATTATCCCTACTGTCTGTCTTAAACTGCCTAACTAATCTCCTAACTACGTCAGTGATTTGCCTTTAGCTGTGAGCTTCAGTTTTAACACTGGGTTTGATGAAGGATCACATCCAGAACGTTTAACTCCTCTGTCCCATTTCCAGAGAGCTGCTTCACCTGCTGAACATTTCTAGCACTCTCTGTGCTAAGAATTTCCACCTGAGGGAACGGGCAACTGCCCTGCATGCTGGATTTTTCACATGCCACTCATTCATCTGCTATATTGTGTTTAATAGTGACACTGACTAATTTGCTTTTCAATTTGCTCCCCTCTCTTTCAGACAAAATATCTTACACTTGTCTCGTGATTTCCCCAAGTGACTGATAATTCATTGCCCTGTTTCACTGTGTGTCATTGTACTATGAGTCCACTACGTGACCTATCTTTAATATTCCTTTATACTGTTTGAAGCAGAGCAGGTCCTTCAAAATGCTGAAATTATACCTGAATGCATTGTAAACATGGTGATGGCAAGTCAGTACAAATGTACACTCGAGTGGTTAAAAGGCCTCCTTGACAGGGTACGAGTGACAAAGGTGATGATGGTGCAAAGCAAAAGGAGGAGAAAATGAGACAAGCAAAGAAGCAAATGATGGGCTTCCAGAAAATATAAATGCTTGCGGCAGAACAGTAGAGGAGGAAGAAAGCGTGGAAAATCTGGCAAAGAAAAGGTTAATGTGGCACAGTAATGTGGTGGAAGAAAGGTGAATGGACCCCAGGGTGCCGACCCACTGCCAACTCACGCTTTGCCTGTCTTTCATCTTTTCAGCTATTGACACTTGCTTTGCAATTCTAGGGCTTTATATTTCCCTTTCAGGTTTCCAGCATTCAGATTTTGTTTCCTTTTGCCTTCATTAGCTTTATTCTGTTAAGGTGAATTGAGCTGCATGTAAATTAATAATTCCAGAATTACCAAAGCTTGCCTGCATATTATCATTGCATTTAATATAGTGTAACCTATGTAAATTAGGTGTACGTATAAATTTGGCACAATTAAAAATTCATTGGTATCCTTAACAAAAATACATCTATGCATCACGTTTAGTAAAAGAAAATCTATTTTAATTAACCAAATTTGCATGCACCAATTTTAATATTGTCTCCATCGTAATACATTCCCTAAGTTTCATCTTAAGTTTTTCAATTGCTAAAGGAAAGTATATTTTATAATTAACATAAGTTGTCCATGCTTTTTAGCAGAATCATTGTGCTACTCCTATTAGCATGATGAATATTGCCTCCAGATCTTTGTGCATTTTATTCCTTTGTACTGACAAAATAGGACAAACCACAATATATTGCAATGTTCTGAACAATGTATTAGAATTCCTTATAGCAGAGAAAAAAGGAAAATATTTCCCTTGAGGCTTCATAAGAAAATGAATTGTACAGTGTGGAACTGAGCCATCAACAACAAAATAAGCCCCATTTCAATCCGCTTTTGTGACTGAATTGCCTTCTTGGGTGAGGTGGCAGGAGTCATTTTTAACTCCGCCTATTCAGTTGGCCTCAGCATCCCTCGTTCCATATAAACGATGGAAACGCAGTTAAGGAGCCCATTCGTGATCACTGTACAGTAAATTCCACTGACAAGTGCACAGGCGCAAATTTAACCACTGCTAACAACAGGCTGTGGCTACTTCCAGCATGGCATGCCTCTTGGGGAAGGATTCTGCATGGGTGTCCCCAGTGTACACTAGAAACCTGTGAAGGAGCACTATTCTGACGTTATGCAGCCCAACCAACGGCTGCGATGCTGGGGTAAATTATTTGAACCACACAGATCCAGGCATTGAATTAGCTTGTCATTCTGCAAGCTACACATCTGTAAGAGGAGCCTGGCACAAGTAATACCTATAGGGTACAAGAATTGTATGCAAGGTACTTGTTAAGATCTTCTGCTAATGCAAGGTGAATGCAGGTACTCTGGACTGTTTTTAGAGGTGTTGTGGTCAGTTCCTGGATTTCCCAGGGAGTGTTGCTGCATCCTCACAGGGAAGGCAGATGGATGGGAACTGCAAGCTTTCAAACTTCATAATTCCCAACCCTCCAAATTTGTGACTCTCTCGTGCCTTGCTGACTGGACTCTACAGACCACGACTCTACGTGGCAGTCATCAGGTGATGTCATTGAGCCCGAGGCTCTAACAGTTGCTGGTGATGCCATAGAATGGGGGAAGGGACAGGAGTAGGGTCACAATGTCACATAAAATTCATAGAGCTGATCTCACAGGCTGCTTGAGGCACAGCTCAAAAGAAGTACCCAGATCATTCTTGGAACAACCCAGATAATCTGTGAGCATAATCTCCTCATTGTTTAATAGATTTCCATGATTTGTGTTATCTGCCCCTTATAGCCAAGTCCAATGCATTGTGGTGGGCAGACGTTTATCGGAAAGGGGAAGTCCCAATGTCAGGAGCATATGTGAATTCTGAGCTTGTACGAATGCACAGTGGCACCACGATAGCAAATTTTCCAAAGGTGGCTTCGTAATTGGCCACTGCCAGGCCTACCACCCAATTAAGGATGATGGGTAGGCTGCTCTTGCAACCAACCCAATCAGAGGCCTATCTGTTCTAGAGCCTCATCAGCACCATCCAGACAGTTAGGTGCTACTGAAGCAGGCCATGACCCAGAGGATGGCTCAATGTGGAGGCTCCCTCAAGAGCGTAATTTAAGTAAATAAAAAGTTGGGTGGCTGAGATTGGTAAGGGAAGGGAAACCCCTCTGGATAAGTATTTGGGACCCTGGGGTTGGCCGTTCTTGATTGTGACCCCCTATTTGGGTCTTTGGATCCTCCGGTTCTGATGCCTCCCTGAGATGCCGCTGGTTGGCAGACTCCATGCAGATAGTGGCCTCCCCATGTGGTGGGCAGTGAAGCGCTCCATTGCCAATAAAATGCTCATGGCCTGGAAAAGTGGCCTTAATTGGACCTAAATTATTCAAATGTGGAAACCTTTCCAACTGCATAACTTCACTGGAGAGCTGTCCAATTATGGTTCCCTGGCATTTACTGGCTCTCCTCTCTCCAGTCCATTGTCCCGAGATTTGTAACATTCTGACCTATTTCTCAAAAACAGCGGTGGACCTGTCACTGGGTTAAAATCCTGGAACTACCCTCTCCCCCCCGCCCCTTCCCCAAATAGCACTGTGGGTGTGCCTACACCACACGGACTACTGTGGTCCAAGAAGTCAGCTCATCACTATCTTCTCAAGTGCAATTAGTGTGGACCATAAATGTTGGCCATGCCAGTGAAACCCACACCTCGTGAACAAATAGATAAATGAAAAACCCGAGGGACACATCACTGTATATTATCCTGCAGTTCGAAAAACAGTCACAACTATTCTCCACATGATTATTGGTGGTAACAGAAACAATTACATTCAAGTGGCTTTTAAAAGACTCTGACACTAGCTATACATACAGAGTGTTTAAATATAATGGTCACCATTGATTGGAGGAATACTACTTTCACGGATAATTGCTGAGGGCTCCGTCTTTGAGGCTAATAATTAAAGTTGAAGACGTTAATCTCAAATTTCACCAGTTTAACATGAGATTAATCAACGTTATTCGAAAAAAGTGAATCAAATGCTGTGTTTGGTGTCTGAATTGGTGGAGGGGGAGGGGAGCTGCTGAAAATAGCACCTGATATGATGTGTTGCACATTTTGCAGTACAGCAAATAGGTTTCTTGTCAGTTGGACACAGAAGCAGACATTGAACATATGAGGTAAATCTATGGTTTAGCCATCAAACTAGATGCAAGCGGAGTACAGGTGAAAGCTTTGGAGAGTGAAATACTGAATTAGTAATGAGGATGAAAATAAGCTGCACCATTACGGCATTGAAAGCATTTACAATACCCTTATTGCCTGTTGTGCTGTGGACAATCTGTATCTATGTATAACCCGAGTCTACCGTGCAACATAATTTAATAGCACAGCTTTCACTTTCTTTCCCCATAGTGCAAATTCAAAATCAGTTCCTATTTGATTTTATTTTTAAGCATGCTATTATAGCTGAGGTTATCAACTTTAGTTCACTCATGTTGCTAAAGGCGTTGATACAACTTTCCTTAGACCGAACACGAGAAATGATTTTATTTTTTAAAAATTCCAGAACAATTCTATGTTGCCTCACCTTTTCTGAATAAGTGTAACTCCATATTTTCCCATCTGCCAGCACTCTGGATATGATCCTGCCACTCTGATCATATTCCATTCGTTCAATGCAAGTCCCCCGCTGAATGCTTGTCAGCAGCCCCATGGGGGAATAGGTGACATTGACCTCACTGAACTTGTTGCTGGGTGCCCAAAGAACTGGCCGTCCCAATTGGTCATACTGAATCTTGAGGGTAAACTTTCGATGGTCATCATAAATCTTTCCGATTCTGGTGCGACGGTCAAAGTCTATTGACAGCAGGTTTCTGTTGTGAGCCTAATGATAAACAAATCAGCTTGAATCACCTATCACTAATAACAAAGTCATCGCTTTGACTTACAAAATCAAAGTCTTGATAAAATATAAACAAAGCAATTATCTGATAACGAAAAGGATTGATAATTTTTCTGTATATAATTTATATTATAATTTATTTTCCAAAGAATTCTCCATAAATCCCCTATGAATCTCAGCAGGTCTCGGATTTTAACATCACCATTAACAACAACAGTACCAGGACCAAGCAGCCCACTTGATTGGCACCACATCCACAAACATCCACTCCCTTCACGACCGAATCTTAGTAGCAGCAGTGTGTACTATCTGCAAGATGCATTGCAGCAATTCACCAAAGATCCTTAGACAGCCCCTTACAAACCCATGACCACTTCATCAGAAGGACAAGGGCAGCGGATACATGGGAGCACCACCACCTACAAGTTCCCCTCCAAGCCACTCACCATTCTGACTTGGAAATATATCCTTCACAGTTGCTGTGTCAAAATCCTGGAATTCCCTCTGTAATGGTATTGTGGGTCAACCTACAGCATGTGGACTGTAGCGTTTCAAGAAGGCTGCTCTCCACCACCTTCTTGAGGGCAAATAGGGATGGGAAATAAATGCTGGTCAGCCAGCACGCAGGTCCCATGACTGAAGAAAAAAAACTTGCATTTATATAGTGCCTTCAACACAATAGAATGTCCCAAGTTCTACATTGGTCCACCTGAATTATAGAAAAATAGCCATGGGATATTTGTAGATTTTATCCTTCAAAACGAGTGTTATGTGTGGCTACAGCACTTTGAGCTGTCCACCAGAAGGTGAAATATTAGTAGCAACACCTCTGTCACTGGTGATACAGAAACATGAAACTCATGGTTGGCTCCAGATATCTGACCAAAGAAATAAAAAGGAAGGAGAAACTTTCAATTATAAAGTGCCTATCACAACCTTAGGATGTCGCAAAATACTTTACAACTGATGAAGTACCTGTGAAATGCCATCACTGTTGTAATATATAACTATTCAGCCTTTGTTGTATTTTTCTTATGTCCCATTTGAATCTAATTTCGATGTATACGATTCCTGAGCCCGGCAACTACTATTTTCAAGATTTATGATCTTCAGGGAATTAATTTTGTTTTGACATATGAAGCTTATTATAACACAGAAAGATGCATAAGTAGCAAAAAGCACAATGAATCATTCCACTGATTACTCTCAGCAGATTGTTGTTACCATATTCCA